>NW_013665757.1:382815-389561 GCF_000517525.1 Limulus polyphemus
GTGTGTGTGTGTGCGTGTACTGAGATGAGCTTGGTCAGAAGTTTTTTTTTTAACCACTAGGTTTACAAATTGTCAAGGTACAATGAAAATGATAGTTAATTTTATTATGAGTAGTTTATCATTTGTTTCTTAAATACACATTTTTATCTACTTTAACATAACTAAAAATAAGACTCTATGAATTATTTATGATGACGATGAAACTCGTCTTTGTGTAGATACATTACAACCTGCTTCCAGGTTTTTCAAATATATACTAGTATTACGGAAGTGTGTGAAATAAATATGAGTGCAGAAGTAGACCTGTGGTGCCACCTGATTCACAATAAGTAGCTTAACCCAATTTATAACTGTCCTAAATTAGCTTACCATTGAAACCCGTGAAAAATGAAGAGTTGGCTTTCTTTTAATGATATTCTGGGTTTGAAAAACATCTAAAAAGTTAATCATATAAAAGACATTTTTTTCTGAATTGATGCATACACTAGGGTTTTTCTGAATCTCAAATCTGTTTTGACAATGAAATTGCTATTTTTGTAAAAATGCTTACAATGTTTATAGTTTTACGTCATGAAATAACGGCCGATTTCTTCAAGATCTAAAACTGAGATGGTTGTTAATATAGACCAAGTTGGTCTATATTATCAAGTTCTTCTTAAACTAAATAACTATAATTGCCAGATTTTAAGAAAAAATGATGGGGAAAATTAAATGCTACAATCTAAATGAGCGAGTTATAGGAGGAATTACGAATATGTGGCGACCTCTAGTGAAAGACAGATGATTACAAACCAGGCATTCCACCCATAGATAACCTTATGTATTCAGCTCACAATTTATATTTGCGATTCAGATCGAGAGTGGTTCACTTTGCAAGGCGTACAAAAATTCTCGAAGCTTCACAACCATCTCGACGCAGCGCTGCACTCCCTGTACTTGTAGGAGTAAAATATCACGTGAGCTTATCTTGAACATGTAGTTTCTATGTAAACTTTCACCCTAACCCACCTGTAGCTCCCACTCTTTATTGTGGATATTACGTTTTCGTCTTCACAGAGTCGTGTGTACAAAGCAGACTCGCATACTTTCATATTCACTCGACTGATTAGTAAGTATTTGAAATCAAATAGTTGTGAGAAAGTCAATCGTTTAGATTCCAAATTATTAATTTGTTTGTTGTTTCAATGGAACTTAAAACAGAGTAGACATAGTTTGAATATAGAAATGTCGTTCCCTTATCATTCAACAGTTCATTAAAGTTTTGAAACCACCTATTTTTTTTTTTTTTGTAGAAACCTTTATGACTGTATTAAATATCACACCAAAACGTTTACAAGTGCGTGCATATATCTTGGTTTATTAAGAAATACAAGTTTATAATCGGAACTAAGGATATTTGAAATTTGAAATTTCAACCTGAATGGCGATTTACACACTCGCGTGTAAAACGGCCACAGAGACCTCTAGGATCATGTATAACTGTTGCTAATTTTGAACTAGTAACCAGAGGAACTGCAACAGGCCAGAGCACTTGCCGTCACAAAACTTTTATTCGACTCTTTGATTTGAATAAAGGGGTTGACTGTCGGTTAGCACAGATAGCCAATTGTGTAGCTTTGTGCTGTCAGTTTTATAATGCGCCCACAGTTGAAAGTGCGGAGTGTACTCAGCCGGATTACCTCTCGGACTACATACTCTTTTATCTGCTGCTCGACACCTTAACTATCACGCCACGCCCACTTTACAGGTTACATCTTCGTTCTGGTACGTTATATGTGAATAGCAAATATTAAGATAATTAAGAACAGACTGTGATTTCTGTTGTGGGCTCGCTGTTTTGGATTATTCAGTAATAAAGATAATAATGCAAGTTCCAGCCTATTTAACGAAATGGAAAGTTTTACTTTTTCAACCATAACTTCTAGAACGTTATCGAGCGCTAGACCTAACTTCACAAATAACGCCAATTAAATATTTGTTAACTTCTACTGTATCTCTAGTACTTCGTTTCAAAACTGAAATAACAGACGACTGACAATAATAAATCTAACAACTCACTGTACTCTTGTATAGTAGACATATTCATATCATTCGAATCGTTTCACGATGTCTACAGATGTGATTGTTGTGTGTTACGCATGGACTTCCTGGTCATAAGCTGTAAAACAGTTTGGAACAAGTCTTATGTCACATCTATGTTTCCATAGGACGACTTCTTTTCAATATGCACTCTTTCCCAATGTCAATTATCCATACAACACATTGCGTAGATAAGGTTTCCACACTTAGGAAGCTTCTCTTGTTGGACCATTACACCCACTTGCTGATTGCATAAATCCATTCTGGGAGAAAATTTCCCATCTTCTTAAAAACTTCCTTTTGATGCGTTATTTTGTATTTATTTGATAAGGCAGCCACTAAGGTTTCTTAATGTTATTTAAGCTAATAATTTGTTGTTCACTACTCCACCCATTCACTTTGAACATTATTTCGAACTGAGCCTGGTACGCCTTCTATGGTACCTTTTCGTCATAGTACGTTTGGGAGATTTTGTTGTACTTGTCTGTAAATTCTTTAATTGGATGAGATAGAGGTGTATCTGGTGTAGTCTAGGAAGGACATATAGTCTTAGATGGCATAATAGTAGTGGTAACAGGTGTGTACCAGACGTGTTCTCCTATTCCATACAGCATAATTAAAGTTTGAGTTCTATGGTGGATGTAGAGAGAGGCGGGCTGGTTCGATCCATACATTTACCAATTCAATATCAATGTTAATGTCCTTCTCTACGTTTACTATGACTATTTCGAGCTTATTATCTTTCTGTATTTTTTCAATGTTGTTGTTATCATCTTTCTTTCTCCTCTAATCTTTTTGCTACAATCAGTTTGTACATCTTCTATGACTTCCATCTTACCTTCTATTGATTTGTTTTTTTAACTCTTTTTGTAAATAGTATGTTTTGTTCTTGTAAATCCTTTCTCAAATTCCTGTCTCTTTCTTATTGGTCTTATTTTCAATTTCCATCTCTATCTGCTTGACCTTCTTTTAATTATTTGCAACATTCTTTCTGATCTCTTAATTATGTGTCTTTTTCTTAGGCTTGTTTTCACTAATGCATCATTTCCATTACCTTCAATTTCATTTCGAGCATAAGATCAGTATTAATTTTACCAAAATAATCTCACTCCTGTCATAATATAGTAGCGGTTTATGTTGTTGGACAGGATCATTCCGTAGAAATAATAATACAAAGTTCACTTAATGAAAGGGGAAGCATTTTATTTCTTCAACTACAAGTTTTACAAATTAACCTAGCAATTGGCCTAACTTCAAAAATAACGCTAGTCACTTACTTGCTAATTTCTACCGTATCTCTTTTACTTCGTTAAAATGTTAATTCATAATTTACGAAATTGAAGTAACAGACAACTGACTAACACACTCTCTAACTCGGTTATCAGTACAACAAATCTCTTTACTTTAGTCAATCTGGCGTTTTTATATCATTTGAATCTTTCCCAAACTTTCAAGAAAAGAAAAATACCAGACATCACATAGTAAACAAGACACATCAAAACTCCACAGGAACCTCTAGAGCTATTGCTCCCCCCCCCCCTTAGAGGATTCAAACGAAAGCGGCCCCCTCTGTTAGAGGAATTCTGTGAGAACGAAAACAACAACGCAATTTTCAGTTTCAAGATTCTAAGTTTTCGAGAGTCACAATTTTCCAAATAAACAGATAAGCGTATATATATATTATATAGTGCCCCTAGTTTCTCATAGTTACTCGGGGACAATATCCCTCACGTGTAAGTTATATTTTAACAATCTCATGTTCCTTGAAAATCGTTTCCCCTGGCAAAAAGAAGTTCCTAGGGATTTGCAACTCCCTCTAGTGAACAATACAAAAATCTAAATCAATATATTAAAAACATAGTCTACCACAACTAAAACAATAAATAGACTGTCGAACAATTTGAAAAAATAGAGACAGTAGACAAATACATAGGTAAGTTGATAGACAAAAAAAAAAAAAACACAACTAAAACATGTCGTTAAAAGAACTAAATAATGATCCTGCGTCTGTGAACTGGACTTACGGAAATTTCACAATGTTAGGGCAAACTTTAACAGTTTCTTGATTTTATCAAAATAGTTTTCTAACATAAAGAAATATCTCATAGAAGAAAAACTTCGATTCTAGAGACAGAGAAATGGATAAATCAGCATGCTCGTGTCCGAACCAGTTATAGACAGCAAAAAGTTAAAACATAAACTCCCCAGTGGCACAGCGGACTTACAACGCTAGAGACCAGGTTTCGATACCCGTGATGGGCAGGAAACAGAGAGCCGTTTGTGTAGTTTATGCTTAATTACAAACGAACAAAATTTTTAGCAAGTATTCAATGTAGAAAAAACAGATAGGAAAGTGAAAATATTCACAGATTTGTGATCAATTTCCGAAAGTCATCACATGCTTAGTCAAATAAGAGATGAACTAAAGCAAGCGACTTTATAAAGGTTTTACTTTTTTTATTTTTTTGTTAATGCATCCGGGAAGGAAATGAACATTCGTCATCCTTCATGTCCTCCGTTTCATTCTTTGAACCTCGATAACAGGTTCACGGAAAGCTTTTAAACGTAATTCGCCGCCTCTTTTTCCCGAACGTTGTACATATAAACGGTGCTTCGGACAACTAGCATTACAATACTCACAAATCCGTAAAGTCCTTTTAGATGCTTCTTTCTTCTTTTTTTTTTCTTTGTAAGTTGAGTTTTACGAATGATGAACAAATCAGGAAAAATGCAAGCAAAAAACCTCACGCCCGTTACTTAAGAGATAAACGAAAAACTGTTTGTTAGTTGTTAATCGCAAAGATACACGGTGGGCTATCTGTGCTGTACCTTCCACGGATATCACCCCCGGTAGGACAGCGGTAAGTTTATGGTATTACAACGCTAAAATCCGGGGTTCGATTCCCCCTCGATGGATACAGCAGATAGCCCAATGTGGCTTTGCTCTAAAAATAAACAGACAAAACACGGATATCGAAAAACAGTTTTCAATATTAGGTTATCTGTGCTATTCTCACCACGGGTATTGAAACCCGGTTTCTAGAGTTGTAAGTCCGCAGACATACCGCTGTACCACTGGAAGGCTTTCAGCACCAGAAGCCCAATGACTTATCGCTGAGCCACTGGGGGCGAGAATAGTTTGACAGAAAAATTATTACTTTTAAGAAAAACGAATATACCTTTTTAATAATTATAAAAATATGATGAAACAATAATTGTATGACATATTTTCAACTCGAGTGAAAGCACGGCTACTCTACGTAGTATGTAAACATAAATGATTCCTGTATGAACTGACATACTCTTCGTTATGTACTTTGACTTAAGTTTTCCAGATCAATTTAAGTTGTATTTAATTACATTTCTTTTGTTCCTTTAAACATTCTTTTGTAACACAGTACCAGTTTTGTTCATATTTTGTTGTCTTTCCAAACAAAAATTGTAAAACCGTTTCTCACCAAAGTCTTACGTCATCCAATCATGTATTTTGACGCACGCACTTGAATACAGAATTTTTCAGCCAACGAGGTCTGCGAGAGATTTAACTTGTTTCTTTCTACACATGAATAAAAATACTAGTGGGCGGGGTGAGAATTAATGGAATCTCAGAATGTACAGGTGTTGGTTGAACACTTAATCACCAGATTACTACAAACCAGCGGAATCAGAATGTACAGGTGTTGGTTGAACACTTAAATCATCAGATTACTACAAACCAACGGAAATCTCAGAATGTACAGATTTCGGACACTTGCATTACCAGATTGCTCTATACAAATAACAGAATCTCAATATATCTAGATGCCGAATTTTTGCATCACACTATGTTACAAACCACAACAGTATAACATCTTATGATGCAAAAGGTGGTTAGTTACAAAGAGTGAGATTTGCGTGTTTATGTAGTGTTATGCCAAAGGTGGATTTTAAAGCATTAAATTACCACAGTATGATGACTATAAAGTTTAATATATCTGAATGTAAAACAAAGATATACATTGTGATACAAAGTAGTGTTAGTGCACGTACAAGAAACCTCATACTGTTATATTTTCCTGGAGTTGCTAGCTCCAGATTTTTAGCAAAAGAACCAGATCTCTTTTCCTCATTTTATCTTCTTTTGCTACTGATGCAACACATGCGGCCTCAATGCGGTTCATCTATATCTTCCTGAAGGTTGCTTGTTTATAAGTAATTAACAATAACACAAAAGGAAGTAAAAACATCGCGACGAAGAAACACGCTGATTTGACGTACCACTTAATGTAACAATGGTATCACAGAAATAACTTCAAATGAACCGTTCAGAATCTTTCTACTGTTACGACGAGTAAACAACGGAAATAAACTGTTTAGAAATGCTTGTATTTTCATCGAGACGGGATCGCCGGAAAATAACGAAGCCACAAGGGGAGGGGCTTCCCTTCCAATGACTTTCATTGAACAAAAGACTGAAACGTGTGAGATAATTAAGGTTGAGAGTGATTTAACTCAAAATGAGTGAGAATATTATTCTGGACCTTGAAGACGTGACAAAAGATGGAATTTCATGAGACTTGTTGTCAATGCATAAAACTTGACATGTATTAGTAACCACGTGTGCAATATGTGAAAAGGTATGAGTAATTTCACCCCCCAAATGTTCTAAGATTCTTAGATCGCAAACT
>NW_013665757.1:390561-406819 GCF_000517525.1 Limulus polyphemus
GCGCGAAATATGACTATAGGAACATATTAATTATATCTGAAAGTACAAATATAAAATGAAGACGTTTTAAGACAGCCGTACTATATTACTACTGTTAAGTAATATAGTAACAACAATTAGCATGGAAAAATGACATGTACAGTATATACACATGTAGGTTTTATGGGGTGAACAACAAAATGCATTTTTAGAAAAAAAAGGGGGTTCCATAAAAATACAATAAAAAATGCGCCCCACTGCCTTAGACAGCAAACACTGTTCGACCTGTCTGTAAATTTTGTTTTATCACAGGTAGACATAAAATATTTTTTTCATGTTCTGTACAACAACAAAAGGGTGGGGGGTTGCTCATCAACTTGAAACATTGAGGGGGTTCTTGGTATGCTCTAGTGTGATTCCAAACCATTCTTTATATTTCAGTATCTACCCGTGGTGCCTAATGGTTAGCGTGCCTGACTGCGAGTCCGAAGGTCCACGTTTAGCGTCTTGTTGCTGCAAAATCATACTCCGCACTTTGGAGCTTTGGGTGCGTAATAAGCGTTACGGTCAAATCCCACTATTCGATAAGACTAACCCAAGAGTAGAACATGGGTGCTGTTGACTAGCTGCCTTCTTTCTAGTCAGTTAAAATTCGGGACGACTAGCGTAGATTATCTTTGCAAATATGTGAAACAAACAAACAAACGGATCGCTGAGAAACTTCCAGGAGTTCTTGGGTATGGACTAGATCTCCAAGACAAATATAAGTACAAGTTAGATAATAAATTGAAAATAGTACCACTAATATGATGAATCTAATTATAAGAGGTAAGTTTACAGAAAGCGTCATGCCAGTATTCAGTAAACCTGCAGTCCTCCTGTGGGTCAGCGGTAAGTTTATGAACTTAAAAGTTAAAATACAGGGTTCGATCTCCCGCAGTGGACTGAGCGTAGATAGCAAATTTTGAAGCTTTATGCTTAAATAAACAAATATACAAACAAGTAGATCTGCATGGTGAGTGACGCAAGTCTGTGTTGAGCCACCATTCTCGTAAAATCGGCGAAATAAATGCTGCTCATATTATGGGTAACTTCGCTAGTCCATTATATGAACGTAGTTTAGCAACAAGAAAAAAATTTCCATTATATGAACGTGACTTGGCAACAATTATCAGTTATATGAACGTGGTTTAGCAACGAGAGAACATTTTCCATTATATGAACGTGGTTTAGTAACCAGAGAAAAGTATCCATTACATGAACGTGGTTTGATAACCAGAGAAAATTTTCCATTATGTGAACAGTGGCTTAGTAACCAGAGAAAAATTTCCATTATATGAACGTGGTTTGGCAACCAGAGAAGATTTTTTGCCGAACCCCGTTCATGTAATGGAAAATATTCTCTGGTTACTAAACCACGTTCATGTAATGGAAAATTTCTCTGGTTACCAAACCACGTTCATGTAATGAAAATCTTCTCTGGTTGCCAAACCACGTTCATATAATGGAAATGTTTCTCTGGTTACTAAACCACGTTCATGTAATGGCGAGAGAAATTTTTCCATTATATGAACGTGGTTTAGTAACCAGAGAAAATTATCCATTACATGAACGTGGTTTGGTAACCAGAGAAAATTATCCATTACATGAACGTAGTTGGCAACCAGAGAAGATTTTCCATTATATGAACGTAGTTTGGTAACCAGAGAAAAGTATCCATTATATGAACGTGGTTTGGTAACCAGAGAAAATTATCCATTATATGAAAAAGTTTGGCACGCAGATTGATTGATACATGGTAGTGATTGCGAATGTTGACAGAAACAGTTATTGTTAGAATCTTACGTGTAAAACAAAAATATAAGTAATATTTTCTTGTTATTTTTCATTGTTTTGTAGTTTAAGTTATTGTAAATTAGACTAAAAGATCTGCTGGTCTAACCTTGCAACTTGGTTAGAATAACAAAAAAAATAAAATACAGCAGAAAGCTGTTTCTCCAACAGGTATTTCAGACATAGATGAGAATAAACAACGCAATTATCTACCGACACGTAGCTTTCGTTTGATTGCCTGGTGTGATTTAGACAGCAAATCCCCCAGTTTTTGTGACGCTAAACTCTTGACGTCCGTACTCTATACCAGGTTGACCCCCACGAGGTCAGAACGCTTCAGAATCACTAGAATTTTGGCTCTGCTCTTGGGTCAGCTCTCCCGCGTGTCCATATTGTTCCTTGTGCTGCTTGAAACACTGCTTTGGTATGTTTATCACGTTCTTCCCTCGACGTTGAGAGTCATAAGAGTTGACTCCTAGGTTACAAGATGTCGCAGATTTAGGGGTGCTCGAGCAGAAGGCGCGCATGTTTCCCAGTGTCGATCGAGTTCTTTATGGAAGTGGGTTAAACGGGTTGTACCCCGACTGTAGTAGGTAGAAGATACGTGATTCCAGGTTTTGCTTTGTTGGTCTGTTCAATAAAATTTTTTCTACAAAAGCTAGCGATACATCATCAACAAGTGAATTGTAGAATACATATGTTGTTTTTTTTTCAAACCTTACTTCTGAATTCCTTTTCGATTGGAAAGCCCATGATTTGAATTTTTTTTTAATTTCTGATCTCAACTTTAAAAAAACAATAGAAAACAACAACGACATTTATATGGGATGAGGTCATGGAGCAGATTGCATCAGACACACATACAGATAGATAACTGTATAGATGGAAGTAAGATCTGCGTCTATAATCTAACTGGATGTAAATGCAATAAATCGTTTTGCATCTCAGGTCAACAGAAAATTCTTTATAAAAACGTCGGCCATATTTATGGAACTTTAGTAGGATAAACGGTATATTAACGTTTTCATGGCAAGCTAGATCTGGCTATGTTCGAGTAACATGGCGCTGTTTTTATTGTTTACTTGATCGTTATGTATTTTGAGCGTAATAAATATTTTAGGCCTCATTAATCTAGAGTGCTTTGAATTTAAAAATATTGTTTGTTTGTAATTGAGCACAAAGCTACACAATGGGCTATCTGTGCTCTGCCCACCACGGGTATCGAAACCTGGATTCTAGCGTTATAAGTCCGCAGACCTTCCGCTGTGCCACTGGGGGGCAAAAATATTGATTGCTATCTTTTGTAAAAACGTTAAGAATAATTTTAAGGAAACTTAAAAAATAATTTGGTGATTGCTTAATTAATGCATAAAGGACAGAAAAGAAATAGTATTATGAAAATTTCACGTTTTTTTCTTTTTTTACGATTCGAAATGATAAAAATCAAATATATACTGGTTGTTCTGAATTTCTCGCAAAGCTACACGAGGGCTATCTGCGCTAGCCGTCCCTAATTTAGCAGTGTAAGACTAGATGGAAGGCAGCTAGTCATCATCACCCACCGCCAACTCTTGAGCTACTCTTTTACCAACGAATAGTGGGATTGACTGTCACGTCATAACGCCCCCACGGGTGAAAGGGCGAGCATGTTTGGTGTGACGGCGATCCGAACCCGCGATCCGCAGATTGCGAGTCGAGCGCCCTAACCACCTGGCCATGCCGGGCATATACTGGTTGAAAAATCACTTCAGTAATCTCTAATGCAATTGTGAGAACAGTGACCAATTTTGAATATATTTATCAAGTTCTCATATCAGTCATTATTCTCTGGTAGGACTGCGGTCAGTTTTTGAATTTGGAACACTAATCTAGGTTTCGATTATTCACGGTGGGCAGAGTCCGAATAGCCCATTGTTTGGTTGTGCGCTGAAACAAGCAAACACACATATTTGTTACTTTTCTCAACTTCCAGCCCCCCCCCTCCCCAGTGGCACAGCGGTATGTCTGCGGACTTACAACGCTAGAAACCGGGTTAGCACAGATAGCCCATTGTGTAGCTTTGTGCTTAACTTCAAACAAACTCAACTTCCTTTGAACTTAACCGTTTTCATAGCTACTCCTCAAAAAATAAATGTTATTTATTGATAACTCACGATGAAAAAACATATGTTTATTAATAAATTTGAAACAAGATGATGCTGTTAGCAATGATAACCCATAAAATAGATCAAAGATACTTTCCGATTATAAAAAAAAATAATTCATACGCTTAGAACACAGAAAACTAGATTTTATTTATTTTACCATGTATGGTCGACTCTTTTGGTAAATTGATTGAAAATTTTGATCATGAACTTCCGATTAAAGCAGACTGCACACATAGGTCAGAACTAAATATTAACTCGATAATTAATGTAGCTAATTTAATGTTTTGTTCAATTCATACTTCCTTCAATGTTGAACGTCTTACGTCGAAAATGTTTCAAGTATACCTAAAGCGCTATTTCTAGTTAAAATCGTAATTCCTTATTAACATTAAATCTGTGTCATTTTAAAATTCAAGTAACGAACCGAAGAAAAACAATCCAGTAATATAATATTCCGTGTTGTATAAGAAAAGAAGGGCTGTTTGTCAAAAATATCCGTCCCACGTGGATCGTTCACTAATCTATTACCAAACACAGTAGTTACTAGTTTTAATTTCTAGACGAAAACACTTTCAATCTAACCCTTCGGTTAAACAAGTGATGCTCAGGAGATTGTAGACGCGGGGATTATTAACAGGTCTATCTAATAATACATCTTCGAAGATCAGAAAGGATCTCTCGTCATGAAAATGATTAATCACACAATTTACAGCGTTTTTGTTTTTTCCTTATGTGTTTAAATTAAATTATTATACAGTTATAAATCGATAATTTATCTCGTTGTATAATGAGTATAAAAAAAATGCGTGATATAAACTCGGCTTCCTGTTTTAGGAATAGTTTATTCCGGAACGTCATTCGAGCCCGAGGGTTTTCACCGGCTATTATCATACCATTTTTTAAAGGTGCATATCGCACTCGTTGACAGTGTAAAAGACGAGATAAAACTAAGTGTTTGCGTAGGTTGATTAACGTTTGAAACGTGCTTTTCACGCTCATGAAGAACAGCTTATAACACTATTCGTAGTTTGATGGGCTCGTGAAGGTTTGCTGGATATTGTTATTAGCAGAAAGCGTAAACTGTATACATATTGCACTGGGTCCAGCCAGCGTATAATGTGATCTTGATGTGAAGTATAGAGTAGCAAGTCTGTTTTTTGTTGTCATTGGAATCGAAACATGATTCTTAATGACGTATGGAATTACATGCCAGGTGATAATGACAAATTACTGTTAGAAGTTATTTCAAGGGAGTACTTATTGAGATGCATGAAAGCACCTCGAAGTTATAATGGCTAAAGAACATGCACGTGTATTAGCTATCTGTTTTCCAGTTATTTTGCATAAACAATACACCATACAGTCTTGTAATGCCAAAGTGCGTGCATATCATCGAGTCTTTAATGATTTTCAACAAAGGATTTGGAACTTTGTCGGTTGCATGGTGCCTCGTTGGTTCGCTTGTGTGCACAGTATATATCGAAAACTGACGAGATCTTTAGCATACAATAACACAGCATTCGGTAGAAATGTTAGCTTTAAACACGTATGGTGAGTGGTTCACATACAGACGAGTAAAATATGAGAATTGTCAATGTTAAAAAGGAATAGCAGACAAATGCAACGCTTTACTTAGTGAAGCCAGTATCAGTACGTGTCTGTTGGATAAGTCACAAATGTCATGTCTAATTTCTACAGCATCGTGTGTACACAAGTATACAAGGAATCTGAACTACAAACGGTACGTGAATAAACAGTTAACAAGTAAAATCACAGGCGGTCCTACGTGTTTGTCATATTTCGAAACCGGTCACTAACTCAGTCTCTCTCTCTCTATCTTCGTTTTGTTTGCACTTCGCACATATTTTCCTTTTTTTTTATCCTCTTGAGTTTCTCAATATTACAGGAACTTTTTAGATCACAGCCAGCCTTACAACTAGCTAAAGTTAATCCCATGTTATTACGTCCTTGCCCCGAAGGCTCAGGTTAAGTAGATGGTCATGGGTTGAAACAAAAGATGGGGTTTCAGGAATGAACCTACTAGTTGAAGATTAGTGTCATGACGCGATATTGCACTGGTGCAAGGACTCCTTCTCACACTGCACGAACCAGCTACGAGTCTTCCTGGTCCACTTACATGCACGCGCTACAAAGACTAGGGGTGTACCATTATTTTCAATGTGCTTTATCAGCGGGCATGGGCTGCTTGCTAAGATGGGAAGAACTGTGTGGTTGTTTCTTCAATAATAATAAAATACTAGGATCGTTGTCCTTCTACTTTCCTCACTACACGGCCTGTTTAATTATAACATTGTTGATGGAACTACGTATCCACAAACAATAAATACTAGTTTTTAGCTATATACACCATTGTTGGAAGGTATTGAAAACCTTTTAAACAGCACGTTTTGTTCTTGAACGAAAAGCGACATTTCTAATCGTCCACACAAATATGTTGTATAGTTTCTTTCTTTTTTCGCGTTAATCCTATCAGTGAACTGTTTTACGTTATCTTACGCATGCGTAGTTATTTTAAATTTCCTTGTAATTTTTTTCTCTCTAATTAGTCTATTATATATTTCCACTTTACGCTCTGTTTTTATTCCTCTAGTCGATTTTTTTAAGCCCGTCTGTTTACCTGTGTGTCTTTACTTATCCGACATATTCACTGTGCGAGTGCACTTTTATCTAACTGTTTGAAAGTCCATTAAGGCACGTGTCCGTTTATTCACCAAACTGTTGACTCCGTCTTTTTTTTCTTTCGATCTCTTTCTTCACCCGTCCTCCATCTTTGTTTATCTGTTTCTACAACATGATATATATTTTTTTTTTGTCTGCCTACCCACCACGGCGTATTACTCTTTCCCTTGTAAGTGTTTTCACCTCTGTTTGCTAAGTGACTGCTTAATCTTCGGAAATATTTGTTCACCCTTTTTAATCAATTTGTCTTCCCCCTCTTTCTCAATATAAACAGTTACCCATTCACGTCGATCCTTTGATTTATCATTGTTCACAATTTCTGTTTTCCGACTAACTTTATTTTTCATCTGTTTATTAATTTTGTAGTTACCTCTCTCATATAATCATTTACCTACTCACGTCATTTTCCCCTCTATATACTGTTAGGACAGCGGAAGTCACGTGACTCTGGTAACACGTAATGAGTTCTAGAAAGATAGGAGAACATCACGATTAATCCAGTATTTGCTAGGCGCTCTCTATTCTTGTATATAAGTGCGCCAGACAATGAATCGGCATAGAATTGCAGACAGGCAGAGATAGAGACGGACAATTGAGTCAAGCGCGGTAGTAAGTAAAGTGCGTGAATCGTTCGTTGTGAATTATAGCGTATGTTTAACTTAAAGTAACTGTGGAAATTAAGTGTAGTGCAAAGTTGTATTGAGAAAGAATAAACTAGTTTTATTTAAGAAAGGACTTGTATCGCTGAAGTTTCTCGGGAAGAATTTCTACGGGAAATTAACAAATGAACAGAGACATAACAATACCATTCTTTCTTTTATGTACTGATTCACCGTAAATCACCTGTATACATACTCGTTATCTATACGGATCATCTCCGAATCTGTGCAAAACCCTCACCTTCATAATATTCTGTTTATACGCGATTCTCTGAATTTGTTTAATATTCTATGTTAATACATTCTCATTAGTTCGCAAGGCTTTCCCTGAGTTAAAACTTCGCCTTTACAATCTATAAGTAGCTCGCACGGGCGTCACCTGAGTTAAAACTTGACCTTTACAGTTTAAAATTAGCACACACAGGCCTCACCTATGTAAGAACCCCACTTTCGCACAGTGTTCCCATCCTACATCGGTTTCCTTAAAAACTGTGTAAGGACTAACGCTTAAAAATTATCCGGTATTCCATTGAAGTCTCCCAGAAACATGTACAAAATTATCCATTTACATTACGATTGGCTCAATTTTATTCCTGCGACTCAAATAGTCTTGAAATCGGTTCACACTGAAAGCCGCCTGAGGTATTGTTGCTACATCTTACACCTTCCTGTCTTGCATTGTGAATTTGTAGAACGCTTTATTTAGTGTTTCTTTACCGCAAAAGGGATGGGTGGTCAAAATATTCATAGGAAAACATGCATAAAAAATCTATCGTTCGAAGATGGTGTGTTGGCTAGATGTTTTCCAAGAAACCAAGTTACAATTTTTATTTTCATTCTGTTAGCGAAGAAATGAAAAAAAGAAACTACAATTCATTATAAACTTTTTAAGATCGTGCTTTCAAGATGGCGTAACCTGGTGGCAACATACACAACTAAATGTGAAAAATTAAAACGAAATAATAAATTTTCGGCTATGCACTAAGAAAAACTACAATATCTGTCCAACAAACATTTTTTAGTTTCTAATAAACTGTAACTTAATGACTTATCAAATAGGTTATTCCGCTTTGTATATTATAGTTTTTTTTGTTTTTTTTCAGAGGATCTTGTGACAGATCTGTGATATGACGTGACTATTTTTCGAATAAAGTTTTCTACAGGTGTAAAATCCCAACTCCCCTTATCAGTGTTAATTGTAAAGAGCAGGAAACACCTTGTATTGTCAACATCAAATAATTATAAACGAATCTTTAATTTCCTTCTTTCTCTGTCGTATTGCATCTTCCTGGTGGAGATACTCCATGTAAGGTAAAGTCGGTCTATAGAACTAACATGTTTGAAAGGAGAGCGATAGCTAATATCACCGGTAAATTCAATTTAGTTAAGCAAGGTTTCATAATACATCCTGTATGAATCATTCATTTATCTGCTCATACTAATACCCTAATAAACCTTTCAATTATATCTTTTCTTCATCCCTAAGCGATCGTCTAAAAGGGTCATTAGATTTTAAATGGAGTACAGGTATAAGATTTCCACTGTTTACATAGCTCTACTGACTGACCTTGTTACATACGTATGAATGAAACAGCGCTATGTTAAGTAATAAAAGTGCGTTTAGTCAACATGTCTTCTTGAAAATAAGGTTAAATGGGATTTTGAAAGAGGTAAACTCCCCTTTTGTGATCCACTTTGTGGTAGTATCATGGATCACAACGCGGCGCAATCAGAACACCAGGGACACAAATGTCTCGAATCTTGAAAAGGCGGAACGCCGTTCCGACGGGTAACTTCATGTCATGCATCCAATAACAAACAAGTAAAATAAAGTTTCTGGTCGATTCTGCGCGGATTTTTCCTACTGCTTGAGGTAGCAAGCCAGAAAATAATCATTCACTCCCAGAAATCAGGAAATCAAAAAATAAACAGGAAACAGTACATAGTGGGGCGAAAAAAAATCCAAATTTTTGGACACCCTTGGTTTTAAACCAAAATACCTACCTCGACGACTACGGACCGTTGCGTTCCAATTTAATCCCTGTCTAAAATCCAAGGCCTAGGCTAACATAGCCTAAGTTAGTGATAAGTTGGTTAGAAAACTTATGCAGCATTACCTAAAAAAATATGCCATCAAAGTATTTTTTATACTGCCCTATTGTACGGTTGTTACTAAATAATTGATTGTTGTTTCTTTCATGTAAATATCGGCAAAAATCTGGTTATTAATTTGCGGGAGAAAAAATGTTAATACTTTTTGAAAAATTGCTAAACCTAACGTCAGAATTTTAACGTTTGGCAAATCTTAAAAGATATAAAAACTTGTTGTATATTAGATTAACAACAATAAAGAAAAATAGATAAAACCATTATAATATCCTATATATACTGTAAACCGTGGTATCTGTTCAAACGTTCGTCTGTCTCTCGTTTGAAAAGCTGCGCACACTGGCAAAGCTCAACATTCATTTTTGAAATGACGGGAAAACAGGCATGAATAATGATGATGCCAAATTTTAGTTAGCAAGCAAGATATTCTACACTAAATTGTTAAGAATTAATCACATTATCATTCCCATTTCAAAATGTGACATAACTTAAAGGATAAAAATATAGATTTACCGTATGTTATTGTTGAGCGGCTCTTAGCATGACTGAAATGTTCAACAATTAAATTTTGTTTGCGGTGGGCGGAATAAGTAGCTCAGAGCTTTGGCTTTGAGTGAAACCAAGAGTGTAACACAATTAACCCTTTTAAAGTCCATGAAATAATTTCAACTGATAGATTAACTTTAACTTTTCCCGTCACTGAGGACGGGTACTTTTGCTTGTCTCAGTATAAAGATGATCCATTACGTGTTTATGTGTGTGTTGGTATGTTAGCATCCATCACCCGGAGTTCGCTGGCTGGATTACCGTAACTCTTGCTATGCTAACCAGAAGTTGTCCGATGGTGTAATGAGGTACTTTGTTTTAGGATTTTTGACCAAGAACGGGGACAAAAAGTTCCTGAAATAGGGTGCATTTCAACTTTATTTTATGAACTTTTCGCTTTGAATTTAAAACTCAAGTAGTTAATCAGTTAAGTGAGTCAATTATTACTTTTCACAAAGCAGTGCATATAATTAGCATCTTTTGATGTCATTCTAGATTTAATAGCACAAGAAAAAGGAAGGGGACATTATTTAACCTTGTCCTGTATAAATGTTTTAACGGGTACTTTCAGTTAGGCCTCCAGTGGCACAGCGGCATGTCTGCGGACTTACAACACCAAAAATTGGGTTTCGATACCCGTGGTGGGCAGAGCACACATAGCCCTTTGTGTAGCTTTGTATTTAACTACAAACAAACTTTCTGTTAGTCATATATAATACACAAAATTCTTAGTGCTTCTCAGAATTACATAATAAAATTAGATTACTATTACGATGTTAAGAAAATACGTAGGTTCAAAAATCAACGAAAGACAAAAATAAGGAACTCTTAAAATGTGTGAATCTCAATATGCTATTGACTTTGTACAATTCATCAAATGTAAAACGCGAAAATCTCCAGATAATTATTTTTTTCCGCCACATTAAATGTAAATAACAGAAACCTTCACCGAATACATTTTATATCAATTGTATCTCTCATAATTTTCACGCAAGGCTTCACAAAGGACTATCTGTACATAACATTCCCTAATTTTGGACTGATCGACTAGAGGGAAGGCAGCTAGTCAACAGCACTTACTGCCCATCCTTGAAATACTCTCTAGCTGGCTGAATAATGGGATTTGACTGTCATTCTTACAGCACACTCAAATTTTATATCAACCAAAAAAGTTTTACTCAGAACGACTAATTCAAGCATTTTTATTCGTTTCGAAATGAATAAAGCATTTTTTTTCCAAAAAAACAAAAAAAAACCTATTTTAATAAAAATTAGACATACTTTTTTTAGTCAAAAAAGAAAAAAGAAATTTATTACTTCAAAGTTTTAAATAATTCATATAATTATTCTGGTTCCCAAAGTGTTCTTTGTAACTATGTTCGAACTAATTAAGAGTTGAGTCCTATTTAAGTAGACAAGCTGTGAAATTCCATAACTAAATCCATGAAATGTGTTGAACAAACAAAGCTGAATTAAGTAGGAAGTGTCAGTGTGAAAGTTTTCGAACCAACTGTATCTTCAGGACTTATCTCACCACTAAACTTAATTCAAAAACGTTTTATGCACACTTCGGGGGTCCCCAGTGGCGTAGCGGTATGTCTGCGGATTTCCAACGCTACAAACCGGGTTTCGATACCCGTGGTGGGCAGAGCACAGATAGTCCAATGTGTAGCTTTATGCTTAATTACAAACAAGCACACGTTTCGGGTATTTCCTTTGTTTTACTACTGATACTACGCACTGCTCAATGATTACCATCATACTAGATGGTGGATCCGAGATTCCGTGGTTTGCGTCCCGTATGGCCTGAAAGAAAATAATAATTGCACTCTACACTGCGAGGCCATAGGTGCCTTATAGGATTGATAGTCAAATCTCTGGATTCGATTCGAGTAGTCCACGAGTTGGCGGAGGGTGATATGAATGTATGGTCACCTGCAAAAAAGTAATATCCCGAAATGCAGTATTAGCACATACAACTGATGGAACAAAAATCAAACAAGCACCCGAAATGTGGTTCTTAAAAATAATGCTGGAAATAGCATAGACTAAGAAGAAAAGTAATGAACAAGTAATGGCACAAGTGAACATAACATGTAACATCATCAAGAAAATAAAAAAGATAAGTAATGAACAAGTAATGGTACAAGTGAACATAACATGTAACATCATCAAAAAATTAGAAGCTGAGTTCACAGACTTCTTTTTTTGAAGTTAAGCACAAAGCCACACATTGGGCTATCTGTGCTCTGCCCACCACTGGTATCGAAACCCGGTTTCTAGCATTGTAAGTCCGCCGACATACCGCTGTGCCACTGGGGGGGGGGGAGTTCACATACTATGTGATAAGGAACGAAAATACGGACCACATAGGAACAACCGACAAGAAGGAATGAAAGGGAAGCAAAGGAAGACAAAGAATAAAGATGATTGATGGACTCACAAATTGGTTAGAAACCATGAATAACAACATAGATTTGTTGAAAAACACCAGGGACAGAGAGAAATGTAAAGTCATGATTATCAACGCCTCCATGCAGGCATGACCCTGCAGAAGAAAAAGGTGTTGACTAGATGGCCCTCGAGCACCTTTTCACGAAATTCAACTATCAAAAACTATTCTGTATTAAGAGAAACAAAGCTTCAGTAAAATGAGTTGATTAATTAATAAAGAAAAATAAAACAACATTTCTCTTTAGGATTACAAAGTAGCATACACATAAAAACTAGTTAAACTGTAAACAGTACAGTCAATCATTTGATGTACTAATTACACCTGAGATCTTCTACACGCAAAATATTAACGTTTCTTTACGTTAGAACACAGTTTCTTTCAAAATTTGTTTATTCGTAAAGAAAAAACGACACATTCTCCATGGGATTATAATTCAATAAAAAAAATATCAAAATCGTTTTATTTATGTTTCGCAAAAAAAATGACATACCGGCGCACTAAAAACAGTGACGTTCGTTTTACATGCTTCAATCTTTTCTTCATCAAGAGCATTTGTTGGTACTTTTTTCTATTTCAATCCTTAGCGACGCCTGATGGCTGCTTTTAATGTTGAAGCTGCTGATTTGTTTTGTTTATCCATTTTTCATTTTTTCTATATCCTCTACTGGGTTAGAGGTAAATTTATGAACTTATGATATTACAAATCCTGGGTTCGATTCCCTGTGGTGGACGGAGCGCAGATAGTCCATTGTAGCTTTGTGCTAAAACAATACACGCGCAAGCACAGTTCTTTCATGATATTGAACAAGCGTTCAGCCACATTGTTTGTGAATGGAAAACAAGACAACATTTTAATATTTTCGGTAAATTAGAAGACAACAAAGTACCAGTAGGGAAGCGTAAAGAGAGGACATATCTTCACTAAACAGTGGAAGTAATCACATTAACTTTCATGTTGTCGGGAATCTTATCTAGACTTTGATCTTTCAACTCTTCGTTTGTCTCACTAATTACCAGTCAAGTTATAGTGTTGGTTAAATATCTTGGTTCTAAGCATTCAAAGGGTTTACAATCTTAATATACTTTTGATTGGATCGTCAAGCCGGAATCTATGTTTTTTATCTTACATGTGGCTTGTAGAATTCTCTAGCTGATGAAAGAATCTTGGTGGTCTCTTCACGGTTCATATTTACATAATTTGTTTTCAGGTTTGTCAGTGTGGACTCTGCTAAGATACCTAGATATACTTGGTTCACAATAAATGCTCCCTAACTTTCCTTTCATCAATATATAGTTATAATGTCATTAACCAGTTTAACTTACATTCGTGAAATTGGTAGCAAATATTTCGATTAGCCTCTGTTTTTTATACATATTTTGAGAACAAGCACGGTATCACTTTTAAATATAATGTTAAACGTATAGAGAATGTCCAACGTATAATTCATAGACTCAAACAAAAATTTTCAAGAACGAATTTTGTAACTGGAAAAACAAAGATCTTCAAAAACAACTGTTGCGTAATATGATTTCCATGCAACTCACTGCTCAAACAGTCTATCCGCACATTGCATCTGGTCTCACCAGACGCCATATCTTATACATTTTACATATTGAAAATGATTGAAATTCGCTTAGAACCTCTTATTTTTAACACTTAGACTAAAAGTAGGCCACACCCGACCATTCTATTTAGGAAAGTTTACTTAGATTTGGAGGAACATAACTTTTACTAGGTGGTTTACTGGCGTTCTGAATTAAACCAGTTAGCTATTATATTGTACCTGAGCCACTTTCATTGTCACATCTGATGAGCTATGAATGAATGAGTTCTCAGGTAATAGGATTTATCTTTTTTCAATCTAGCATGTGGTCCCAACTTAGGTAAAATCAATGTGTGTTAAAGCAGCAAGATATATTTTTGAGTTAATATGAAACTGCTTAGGAGATTTGTTGTTATACAGCTTGAACATTATTGTCTTGCATCATTCATACTGTGCTGGAGATGCCGACACCGACTCTATGGGCTGAACATTATTGTTTTGTACCATTCACTCTGTGCTGGAGATGCCGACACTGTCTCTATGTGCTGAACATTATTGTCTTGCATCATTCACTCTGTGCTGGAGATGCCGACACCGTCTCTGTGTGCGTGTATCGTGCGTGAAGAAGCGTTGAATGAATTTCACCCATCTTTAGCATATGTTCTGATCATATTTCAAAGAGTTTAATGTTAAATCCTGTTTAACCCGAGGGGTAAGGTAGGTACTTAAGTTGAAGAATCAGTTACAGATTCAGTAGCTATGCATTAAGGGTGGGAAGGGCGTTTAAACTTCACATAGTTATGCCTGTATTTTGTAATTGGATGAGCGCTGAAATTAAACACTTTACATCGAGTTGAAATTTTAATAAAAATATTCTGAAAAAAAAGAAGAATATATCGTTTTTCACACGGAGATAAAACAATGCAGTTAAAAAATGTCTTTGTTTCGATAAAATCCATTTTGTACGTGTTAGTAAACTGTTTTTCTTAGTTTTACCAAGAGTTTATTACCCGAGTTTTGGACACAACTCTCCATTGATAACAACTTCTTTCTATCACATCGATAGATTAGCGGTAAGTTTACAGACTTACAGCTCTAAAATCTGGGGTTCAATTCCCCGCGGTGGACAGTACGAAGATAGCCCATTGTGTAGCTAAGCGCTAGTAAAACAACAAGAACTTCATTTTTTCCTTCTCAAGTAATCTACTAAATCCTGCAGTAAGTCCGGTTTAATTTCGGTAAAAATTGCCGACACATTGGAAATATGCATTGAAATAGACTTCCCATTACTAAACCACTTAAAAGAATGGATCAAACTTTACCCAATGGGTAATTTAAAAAAAACTCTAGACCTTCAGTTTCCGTATGGTGTACTTCACATTTAACGACAGAAGGACAATTAACACTTCATTAACTTCATAGACATTTATATGTGCACGTGGGTATGGGCGTGTTATATCACTTCCGGTTCAAATTAAGTTTTTGTAAGATTTTGCTACTTTTTCTTTTATCGGGTTTGTTACTTCCGTTTGGAGAAATATTTTCCTGAATACAGAACTGGGTCTTTTCTGGTTCACGAAGTGGTAATTCTTTGAGCCTACGCACCATTAAATAGTGCATGGCACGTGGCCAAAAAAAATACTAATAACATCGCATAGGAAATTCCTTTACGTTATAAGTGCTAGCGGAACTTCCAAAAGAAAGCAAATACATAGAAAATGTTTTAATTTCTCCATGAGCATTACAGAATTTTTAAGGACTTTATTACATAAAATAGTCACTAGTCATTATGTTATTCATTTCGTTTGATTTTTTTTGGGGGTGGGGTGGAAAGGATATCGACGAATAAAATATAAGCATTTAGACCTAGTCTTAAGTTTTACCTCACTGAAATATAACATAACAATCGAAATCAAATCTACAGCAGTGGCCATAATTTTTATCAGTACAAGAAAAACACACTAATTTTGCTATAAAAACCTACAAAAATGGGAACCACGTCTTTCTTGCTGTTATTCACTTCTCAAGTACTGTCACAAACACGAAATTCAAAACAAACAAATATAATTGTAGGCAGGATTAAGATTGTGGTTACTAATTCTTAGGAATCTTCTATGGACAGGAAACTACCCATGTGTTGTCCTTAATATGATTGTAGGCAGGATTAAGATTGTGGTTACTAATTCTCAGGAATCTTCTATGGACAGGAAACTACCCATGTGTTGTCCTTAATATGATTGTAGGCAGGATTAAGATTGTGGTTACTAATTCTCAGGAATCTTCTAT
>NW_013665757.1:407819-415114 GCF_000517525.1 Limulus polyphemus
TACCCATGTGTTGTCCTTAATATGATTGTAGGCAGGATTAAGATTGTGGTTACTAATTCTCAGGAATCTTCTATGGACAGGAAACTACCCATGTGTTGTCCTTAATATGATTGTAGGCAGGATTAAGATTGTGGTTACTAATTCTCAGGAATCTTCTATGGACAGGAAACTACCCATGTGTTGTCCTTAATATGATTGTAGGCAGGATTAAGATTGTGGTTACTAATTCTCAGGAATCTTCTATGGACAGGAAACTACCTATGTGTTGTCCTTAATTTCACGTTATATGCGGGTCGCCATCAGTGTGATTGAGTGGGCTTGATTCATGTTTTCGTGATGGTACATTTATTTTTCACTTATTTCAATTGAGTTAATTTCAATGAACGACCAGTGAAATGATAACATCACCCAAAGAGATTTAAACTTTCAACATGCCTACAATTGACAAAAAAAATAAGAAAAATCAATTAGAATTAAACAGTGAAAGGCGAAAATGAATTATGGTTACACAAAATGAACGAAAAATCTACATTGAATATCCTCTGCTCAATTATCGAGTGTATCAAAGGCGAGGCTCAAAGAATATGAAAGCACATTGGTGCAACTGGGAGTTTAAACTCTAATATGAGGATGAGGCATCGAATACGAGCATCTAGACAAAAAAAAAATACCGCAACTGAAAGAACATCAACATTAAACGATTCAAAACATCCTCAGTAATAAATGTAAAAGCACCGGATGTGTATGAAATTAGATTTATTATTACAACTGTTTCAAGATAGTTGAGACAAAGTATTCTACATGAAAAAATTGCTAGCAAAAGCCCAATATTTCGCATTTGAACATGTGTGGTCAGCAAGCAGTTAAACTTCTCGAAAATGACAAGAATTGGGAGAACGAATGAAATAATGCACTATGAAGTGAGAAAACAAATACGGAGTTTTTGAAAACATGGAAAAGTTTGTGGGTGAAGGTATAACTATAAGAAAATGCTGGAAAAACACCGAAACATGAATTGCTGCAGGACTGGAAGATGCTGTAAAAATTCTTCGTATTTTGAAATAGACGTCGTAGTTTCTGTTTTGTCACGTGATACTTAGTCAGTTACATAAGTATGCCCTCGCAGCCCCGCAATTGCGAGGGGGGCAAGCCAAAAGGGGGCCCGAAACAGCCAGAAGCGTAACTACAGTTATACGAAAAGAAATGTAGGGGACCCAATCACTTTTTATGCTGTCGGGAGCCATCGTTTGTAGTTACGCCACTGTACTCAGTAGACTATATCTAGTTGGCTCTTGCTTTGAGTTTCAGCAGGATAATAATATAAAACCCACTGAATAAAATATTTTTGGAGAAGAAGGTAGGTTTCATTGCTTAATGTAACGATACCAAGGTTGTCTGTCGCCAACCAGATAAAAAGTAACCGGCTAGAATCACCCACCGCCAAATCTTGTACTACTCTTTATCAATGAATAGTGAGATTGAATTTAATATGATAACACCCCCACAGTTGAAAGGGTGAACGTTTTCGTAGTCAGGTTTCGATCCCATGACCAGCAGATTGTGAATGGAGTGCCCTAACCATCAAGCCATGTGCCAGACGTCAAAGAGGAAAGAGCTGATGACATAGGAATTATAAGATGGCCACCCAATGTCCTGATGTTAATTCACTTGAATTTTCATGACACTAAAGCAGGAAAATATTGTTACCAAAGAGAAGCTAGTTAATCCATGATAACTTTAGAAGTCTGTGCAGTAAAAATGGAAGGAAATACCAGTTTATGTTTTTAAAAAAAATTATCGTCCTTGCCTGATTGATGTAGTAATTTAATTCATTCCAGAAAGGGGCATACTAAATAGTGATCGTTCTATATATTATGTTCGGAAAGTAATTTCTTACGGGTAATATTGTAATGCTTTTTTGTTGTGTTGATTGCTGGTATTAAAACTCGTTATCCTTAATTTGTGTACGTATGCATTATATAATAGGGCTTAAAGGTGAAGGATTGAAATTAGTTATTTTTCGTTCCGAATTTGTACTGTTTTTGTTGATATACATTAATTTACAGCATGGAAAATTGAATTTTCAATCAAGTAAACGGCAATGTAAAAAAGTGAAACATTTAAATATTGTATTCAGTAATTCTGAATCTATAAAAGTTATAAGCTTTAAGTACTTTGTTATACTTGAAATGTGATTTGTGGAAAATGGTCTAGCAATAAATTTCACAAGCAAATTCATCGCATCAAATTAAATACATAGAAAATGATAATATTTTAAACAAGCCAACCACAAAATTTCCAACATTCACACGTTACATCGATATTTCGAGGGTGATATATTTCATTCTGTATAGTTTTTTTTTTTTTTGAGTATTATGATATATTTCTATTAATAAATTTGTTAAATATATCTCACTGGCATCACATAATAAAAATAATTCAACAAAGGTTTACTGTTTGTGGTTTAGTAAGATAATAATATTTTTTATCCTTCGGAGCAGAGCGTAGCCTAGTAGTTAGCGTTTCTAAACTATGAACCTAAGAAGTAAAGGTTCACGTGCTCATGGCCCCTTGCCGCAAATAACGTGCCTCCACTCTATGGGGCCGTGGGTGCGCCATAAAATAGATGATCAACTCCTACTATTCGATCAGACAAAATCAATTCAAAATCAACAATGGGCACTGTTGGCTCTAATCTGTCAGTTTTAAATGATGGACGGCTATTCGCGGATAGTCCTTGATGTATCTCTGCGCAACAATTTAGAAACAAACCTATTTTACACTTCCGTGTGACACCACCCCAAAAACTTTCGACACGTGTAGCTTTTACTTACTTTTTTGTTGACGTTGTTTATTTGCTTTGGGGGGGTCATCTATGTTACATAATAAAAACTAGTAACGGCATGGTTTTGGAGTTTGTTGTGTTCAGCGATCATTGTTTGAAGTCTTTTGAGCGAGCTTGATAGTTATTGTTGTTGGGTTGGTTGTATATTAGTGTAAAGATACAAAATAAGCTATATACACTTTGTCCTCCGTGGAGAATCGAACCTTGGATTTTAGTATTGTAAATCCGGAGACTTATTGTTGATCCAAAGGTGGACGCTTGATAGTTTAAAAGGGGTTTTCTAACTTGTTTATCCCAAGTGTTTGTTTTCTTCATATCTCTGTATTTTAGAGATTCTGAACTTGATTTTCATTTATCTCTCATGAAAAAACGTGAAAATTTATGCCTGCTATTGTGGATTACGGTTTTCACACCATAATGTAATTTCGAGTAACGTTTAAGACTAACAGGAGATTATAAATGTAGATAGAGTGTGTAATTGTTATAAATCGTTGCATCACGGAAAACGTGATGTTTTCAATATGACTGCCTGACAAAAAAAAAAAAAAGGTCTAAAGAATTTTCTTGTTAAGTCAGTTCCTTAGCAGAAGACCATCCTGTTGATTTGATGCAGAAGTTTCCTGATAATATGCCATTATTACTACAAATCTCGACTTTTTATCGTGGGTGTTCACTAAGTCATCTATTACGTTAAGTATCATCTATTACAAAGGTGCCATCATTCTGTGATTTCTCCTTTCGATAAGAAACAAGACTCGAATTAAACCGTCTGTAAAAGATGTATCTAGACATAAAATTAATTTGTTTCCGGTATAAGCATTGTCTGAAGTGGGAATAGCCTACAATATTATGTTGTTTATTGCGTTAGAAGGTGGTGCTGTTGTCAGTTAACTGATAATTGACAGCAACGCTGTACAATGAAAATAGGCTTAGAGTATTACGAGCAAAAAATAGAACGAGAATCTATATCCATCTGGCTGTGATGAGATACTTATAATATACATTGCGCTCGTGATCTCGTATATGTAAAAGAACAAAAAAGTGGGGCACAGGCAAGGAATGTTGGGAAGTATAGTGATGATGATGGAGTTTGCTAGGAGAATAGGAAACAAAAGAGTTAGCAGGCAAATGATAAACAAGACCGTGACTCTAAAACGTTCAAATAATTTAGTTAAAACGAGGTTCTGTACCACCCTGTCCTAGCCGCCCCCGATGGCACAGCGGTATGTCTGCGGACTTATAATGCTAGAATCCGGGTTTCGATACCCGTGGTGGGCAGAGCACAGATAGCCCATTGTGTAGCTTTGTGCTTAATTACAAACAAACAAACTGTCCTAGCCTTCCGCAGTCTCCTAGTGGCTATTAAGTAAAATAGGTAGACTCAGGTACAAACATGCTTTGAACACTAAACCTAAACATGAAACAGAACATGATCGCTAGAAAACATGACTGGTTGGTATTTATTTTTATACATTACCAAAACCCCAACGTCGGCACACAGATAATACCTGATCATATTATGTCTGCTTCTGTTTGACATATTTCAGTAATTTCTAGTATTTTTTTTTAAATTCCTTCCGTTTCATTTTATGTCAATCAGGGTTTGTTATTGTTGTGTACCGTTTCAATTTATATCAGTCCAGGTTTGTTTGTAGTTAAGCACAAAGCTACACAATGGGCTACCTGTGTTGTGATCACCACGGGTATCGAAACCCGATTTTTAACGTTTTAAGTCCGCAGATTTAACTATGTGCCTATGGGGAGCATAACTTGGTGTTTAAATGTTGATTGATTCTCACCAAGTCCTTTGTTTCTTTCTTCTAGTGATATTTGAACTTCTCTTTATCATTTTGTTTCACATGAAAAGCTCTAACACTTTTTTTGATATCAATAACAGGTTACTTTCTATACATTTAACTCCAGATCAACGGTTCATTGTTGACTCTATTTCCAGTCTTTTTTTGGACGAACCTACAACAACTTGACGGCATTGGGAGATTGTAAAAACAACAACCAGTGCGTCATCAACAAGAAGAACCGCACGTCCTGCAAGAGCTGTCGTCTCAAAAAATGCCTCAGGGTTGGCATGTCGAAGAGCGGTAAGTTTGTTCACGGTTTTTAACCACCCTTTTTATTGAATTAAAGAAGAGTGACAGAGGGGTACTGCTGCTCCCTCCACAGCACGTTACTGTGTTGAAGTCCTCTTGGAAGGTTAATTAAGTTTCGAAGGTTGGCAAGAAGCTAGTAATCAGTCTATTTATGAAAAAATATCTTTGGAAACCTCCAAGATCACAGCCTTCTGTTAGGAATATTTTATTGCATTTCAAGTGTAGATATGAAAGCTCATCGCGCTAATAATGGGTTTCATGGTTTTAGCGTGATATTGTTGTAAAAATGTCGTCTTAATAAATGGTACAATATACAATTGTGCATATAGACTTAGTTATAATAACTTTATCTACTTATTTTCAAGAAAGCTAAACTAAAAAAATATATATGTTTTCTGATAAAGAACCTTCAATACCCATTTTCTTCTTTGAAAAAATGTTTGCTTATACACTTATAGAGCTATGCTGATTAAGGCTTAGACAATGAAATTCAAATAAGCTCGTGTTGGTTTTCTGAACACGTAGTAATGACTGGAGATCTTTGGATGTATTAAAAGATTAAGTACAGCCTTTTTTCTTCTTCTTCGGGATCTGTAAGTTTCGGTTATGTAACTTTATCAAGATACCGTTAAATAAAGTAATAATTCTGGTACAACTGTAGACTGTGATCTTTCTAGGTGTTTTTGTTTTTCTGTATTACTTGTTGAACAATATTTCATTCGTCTAAGTTATTTGACGTCATCATCTCACACTCACGCAAGTCGTATAAAAAAGAACAAACTTTGAAGCCATAATCTATGTGAGGGATCATAACGCTAAAATCCTTGGTTCGATCCTTGCAGTATACATAGCACCACCCACCCATTGTGCAGCTTTGCGCTTAACAACAACAAAACTCTTATGTAGTCTCTTGATAAAAGTATGTAAGTAAAACATTGAGCTATAAAATAAAACTTTCTGAAATAAAAGAATTGTTTGAATTGTTGGCTTTTAAACCTGAGACACGAGTTTGTTGTTAGAAAAAATTAGTTATACTTTAAAGCTATGAGCTTTGATGTGTGATAACATTTAGTGTTGGGTTAAACTGATTTGTAATTAAACTTTTTCTGTGAGTTTATGTCTGATTTCTCATATTTTTTGCCCCCCCCCCCAGTGGCACGGTGGTTTGTCTGCGGACTTACAACGCTAAGAACCAGGTTTCGATACCCGTCGTGGGCAGAGCACAGATAGCCCATTGTGTAGCTTTGTGCTTAACTAAAACAAACGAACAATACTCAAGTTTGCCCCGTCGGCATCACCGCTGATTAAGCATCAGTTTGGTTTTGAATTTCGGGCAAAGCTATACGAGGGCTATCTGCGCTAGCCGTCCATAATTTAGCAGTGTAAGACTAGAGGGAAGGCAGCTAGTCATCACCACCCACCGCCAACTCTTGGGCTACTCTTTTACTAACGAATAGTGGGATTGACCGTCACATTATAACGCTCCCACGGCTGAAAGGGCGAGCATGTTTGGTGTGACGGGGATTCTAACCCGCGACCCTCAGATTGCGAGTCGAGTGCCCTAACCACTTGGCCATGCCGGGCCAATTAAGCATCAGATTGATATAGTTCGAAAAGAAATCATCACAGTTGCGGTAGCACCTAATATGATCACCTTCGTCACGAACCAGATAGATATAGTTCGAAAAGAAATCATCACAGTTGCGGTAGCACCTAATATGATCACCTTCGTCACGAGCACAACGAAATTTAATGCAGGTTTCCATGGAAATATCTGTCTTAACATAATTTTTCACGTTTTTTTAAGCAACAGTTTGCTTGTGGAACCATGACATTGTTGAATACCGAGCCCTCAATAGTAAATGAGTCACTCAGAAACAAGTTAACCAAAAGTACTATCATTATTGCTGTTATTCACACTTATTACAGCGGGTTCCTCTATACATTTTACATGAGAAAAATGAATTATTTCACGGAAGAAAAAAAAAAGTCAGTAACAGCTAGGCAAAAAACATTAACACGATACTTTATGTGGACCCCCACTGATTGTGCTGGTAATTTAAGGGTTAATATAATACTTGACAAGGACTGATTGTTCCTAAATATTATACTCACTAAACACACATTTTATTTTTTAGTTCTATCACTTGTGAAAACGCTTTCAAGCTCACATCTTTATTGTTAAAATTAAAACTTCAGTAAATAACGTGATAAAACAGTAAAACTGTTAATTTTAACGGCATATTTATCTTTCATTTATTCTACTATTTCGTAATCGTTGAGTATCATATGCGAACTCTGTGGGTCGCGGGTTCGAATCCCCGTCACACCAAACATGCTCG
>NW_013665757.1:415846-445305 GCF_000517525.1 Limulus polyphemus
AGTCTTACACTGCTAAATTAGGGACGGCTAGCGCAGATAGCCCTCGTGTAGCTTTGCGCGAAATACGTAACAAACAAACATCATATGCGAACATCAAGTAATTCGAGCAATTTGTTAAAAAAAATACGATTATGCTGTTGATAAATTATCACATTCATGGCTTATTGGTACATATTAACATTTTAAAGATACGATTATGCTGTTGATAAATTATCACATTCATGGCTTATTGGTACATATTAACATTTTAAAGATACGATTATGCTGTTGATAAATTATCACACTCATGGCTTATTGGTACATATTAACATTTAAAAAATATCGATTAGTAGCTTTAACATGTTTAGCTTTTTTTAAGATTTATTTGTCGTTAAGCACAAACCTACACTATGGGATGTCTTTGCCATGCTGGTATCGAAACTCAATTTTAGCATTATAAGCCCTTAGACTTGCGTTTTCGTCCTTTTATTGTTGGTGGCACTACATACATATCGAAATTTCATTGGAACATTAATATTTTGCTTTAAGATATGATTAACCAAGTTAACAAATCAAGGTGTACACAGGATGTGTGGAAACGTTGTCACACAGTTGGCTGCAGGGTTTCCAATCTTAAGATATGATTAGCTGAGGTAACAAATCAAGGTGTCCAAAGGATGTGTGGAAACGTTGTTGCACACTTGCTGCAGGGTTTCCAATTTTAATATATGATTAGCTGGGTTAACAAATCAAGGTGTCCATAGGATGTGTGGAAACGTTGTTACACAGTTGGCTGCAGGATTTCCAATTTTAATATATGATTAGCTGGGTTAACAAATCAAGGTGTCCATAGGATGTGTGGAAACATTGTTACACACTTGGCTGCAGGGTTTCCAATTTTAAAGCTACAAGGATTCTAATACACTGAAAAAGTATTATCATAGTAATTTCTAAGTTAATCTGGACAATTTCTTCTTGCTAGATTTGCCTATTTAAACGAGTAACGAGCATTTTTTGCATTTTACAGGGTCTCGATATGGTCGTCGTTCCAACTGGTTTAAAATTCATTGCTTAATCCAAGATCAAACAGAAATGAATGGAAGGATCACTGACCAAGTGTCTTTGTCTAATGGACGATCACAATATGAAAGCAAGAATTTTGCTTCAGTCTTTAAGTCAGAATACAGAGAAGACAATACTTCGGGTACGTCACCCAAAGGAATAACGCCATCTTGTGAAGTAACGCATCTAGTGAAGTCTTCCGTGCCTTACAGTGTGTACGATACCAAATTGTTAAACAGCAACTTTGGACATTTCGAGAAATCAAATAATACGTATGATCGCAAAGAAAATATAGGTTACCATAGTCTTCCATTGTCCCCTGTGTCTCCTATGTCTCCGCTATATCCACACAATTTTGTATTTCATCAGGGCAACGGAGGGATCGTCACCAAAAGCTGTAACAGAGTAACAAAACTTTATAATAGGGACACTAAGTACAACTATTCACCGCAATACCTTGCTTTCAACAAAAGTGACCCATTGCTGAAGTCGCCACAAGGGGGCATGCCAGTTGTCATGGACTATCAAGCAGACACACCCGAACAAGAAACGCCAATCGATCTATCTACAAAGAAATCTTCTCCAATATTCACAAGCCATGACCTTTGTTTAACCAACGACCGAAGGTCATCTCATGCTGCAGAAAATGCATCATTGACGAATGCTACAGAATCACCTTTAGATTTAACAAGAAAGGTTTTTTGATTACCGAAATATTTTTCTGCCAGAAATGATCATACTTATTATTATTTTGTTTGTATTATATGACTTGAGTATATAGGGATTATTTGAAAGTTTCATCAGAAGCGGCTTTAAATGGTTGGGAAGATTCTTTATGCTCTTGTGGCAGAACAATGGATACATTTAAGCTGGTCGCGGACCTAGTTTTGAAACCACTTATTGAAATTATGAAGTCGACGTTAGTATTTTTATGAGTTGTAGATTGTCACAGTCCATCATTACGGGTTAGACTGGACTTGGAAATAGATCAAAAGAGACGAAAATACTGTGACTTGATTGGATGTGGTTGGTTAAATTACTTGAAGGCCAGTGTTAATTTCATATTGTAAATCATTCATTACTTGTTATTAATTTTTCATAAAATAATAATGTATCGTTAACGGTGTGATACAAATTAGGATGCTAAAAAGTGAAGCCTTATAATACGTTAATTGACATTAAAATGTCGAAATCATTGAAACAAAATGACGCTTTGTTGATTTCTCCATGTGTAATTGTGTAACATAAGCCTAATATTAGATTTTTTTGTATAAACTTTAGTAATTTCTGTAATAAACAGTCAGTTGTATTCGATCATGGGACTAACTCGAAATTTACAATTCCGGAAACTGTCATTTTCTGCTGTTTGTTCTTGACAAAATATCATAGTTTGTTTCAGTTGAAATTTAAGGTATTAGTTGTAAGACTTATAACGTGAAATCATTCACTTTAATGTACAATGGTAAACATCTGTTAGGATATATGTTTGAAAGTCGTATTGTAGCATCAGCTAGGACCTCAAGGCGTTGTGAGCTATTAAATCAACTTGTATAGAACTGTATTATTGGCTGTGACGTTAGATGTATATCTTTAAATGCTCATACGTTTCTAATTATATAGAGAGTTTAGCTGATGAATTAATAGTCTATCGCTGTTTTGGACCCCAAGTGGAGGATATTACCAATTTTAGTATGATTCAAAAGATGCTGTGATGCTACGAAATTTAGTAGGACGTTACCATTGCGTGATACATCACGTTGTGTACGAATTTGTTGCACATTGTTGGAAGCTGTATGATGTTTCACACTGTGTAGTAATTTGTTGCACATTGTTAGACGTTACCATTGCATGATATGTCACGTTGTGTACTAATTTGTTGTACACTAATTGTCATCAAGTGCGTCATTAGAACTGACCATGTTTTTATTCCTAATCAAGATTAGGACTTGGCGTTCTTTTTAACCTAAGTCGATCATTACAGGGTGCTTTTTTCTATTTCATCTCTTAGTATTTATTAAAAAAATAAAGCATTACGTCACGCCTTCGTTTAGATATCGTGAACGTGTACTTTATAATTCCAAAGTTGCAACCATTATGCATTATTCTTTGTTGATTTGAAAATGAAAATGTTTTATATATATACAAGAAAAGTAAACAATGATTGCAATGGCGCTCTTTTGTTTTATTTGCGCAGCTATTTCTATTAATCCAGATAACTAGGTTAAAAGTCAGGTGTCAATTTGTATTTAGTATCTAACAAACAACAGCCATCATTTGCATACTTTAATGATTCACAAAATGTTTAGTCATTTCGCTTTTTTTCATATTTTCTGTCACATGGTATCTTTATCTCAAATTCAGTTTCATTAACCTTCAAACTGTGAACACTAGATTCTTCTTTATCTTAGTATGTCTTGTAAGTCAAATAACTCAACTGTGCTATAAGCAGAAACATTGTGGAGGGCGTTAAAGACATGTTTGGCGTTATCCGTCCATATATTTATTCTGAACGCAAAATAAAAGTTTATTTTTAAATCCTTTAAAGTATTTAGTTTAAATACCTGTTACTTTTTTTTTTGGTCTTCCAAATTTATAAGTGTTAAGCATGGTAATTATGAGTGCCTTCAATAATAGCTAATAAACACACGTTGTTTATTGTTCATTCTTGCCCTATTGCGCTATTAAAAGAGTTGGTTTACTATAGTTAGTTTCTATATATATATATATAGAAACACTATATAAATACATAAAGACTTAGTTTTGGACAATGAAAACTTTGCTGGGAAGTCCTTTTCAATGAAAATTTTGCTTTCATCACTTAGTCAAAACGTTTTAAGGATCTCGATGAAGCTTCTATTTTAATTTTTAAATTAAAAGGTTTCATCTCAAAGTTCCTTAGTGGTCCTCAAGACTTAAGCAGTAAACCTTGAAAATATGATTATTATTAACAGATATTTCATATAGTCGATCCAAACTCAAAACTTTACGTTCGTTGTACCAGATGATGCCCAACAAGCTATTTTATGCGAGAAATTTACATCCGAAACTAATGCCCCCTGCCTCCCAAAAGATCATTCATAACAAATATCTCTCTCATATTATTGTTTTTGTTAATACAAAAGAATTCTCGAAAGCACCAAAATTTGTTTTTTATCTGTACGAAAAATTTTGAATAATGTTATTCTTGCTATTCCGCACTGTTACTTTTATGATCTCATTGACTTTTATTACTACTATTACTTTTCCCGTCTTATTATCCTATGTTATTCAGCGCTTCACTCTCCCAGTGCTACTATTCAACGTTATTCAACACTATTACTTTTTTTACTCGTATTATTGGCCAATTTTCAGCTTTTTAATATTTCACTTTTACTATCCTTCATTATTCAGCACCTTTACTTTCCAGTTCCATTGTCCACGTTAATGAAGCATTGTTACTTTCCACTTTTAAAAATCCATTGTTATTCAACACCTTTTTTTCAGTGTTATTTTCCATTATTATTCAGCATTATTACTTTTCTAGTCTTATTAACCGTCGATTTTTAGCCTCATTACTTCTACAGTCTTATTTTTCCGTTTTTGTTCAACACTGTTACTGTCCAGTCTTACTCTCGTTATTCAATGCTTCAGTTGAAATAAGTTTGTGGTATTTAGTATTGTTACTTGGTATTTTTTTATATTCAGTTTACGGATTTGTAACGTGCAGATTGCGATGTATGTTGCAATAGGTTAGATTTTACAAGTTCTTTCACATTTTATATTTCTAAAAAAAGTCGTCTTTGCAAACTCGGGCTCACGTTTTTAAAAGTCTTTCTTAACGACTTGCCTTATGTTAAATGTGTTGCTCGTTTCTTCCCAGACTGGTCTCAAAGAACTTCTAAAACGTGCAAAATGAAATGTGTTGAAAGTCATCCTTTTGCTGAACGTGTTGTATGTTTCTAAATGGTGATCTTTAACTTGCTTATTAACTTGATAGTGTGCATGTCTTATCTTGGGTGATAAACATTCCTATTCATGCGATAAACGATTTCAATGCTCCTAAAAGATGATCTTTACAATTTGTTTTCAACATACTGAATGTGATATATTAACTCTTAAGGTTGGTCTCAACTGGGACGTTCACTTGGATGTTTCTGAAAATGAGTTTGTACTAGTTTGTTATATGAGTTTGTGTGTTTCCGAAGACGAGTTTCTGCGGGTTTGTCACTTGAGTTGTACGTTTATGAAGATGAGTTTGTACGGGTTTTTCTGTGTGTTTCTGAAGATGAGTTTGTACGGGTTTATTATATGAGTTGTATGTTTCTTTGCAGATTCAGGTATGTTGTACGTTATGTCAGTTTCTAATGTAGTCAGTTTTGACGACGTCTTCAATAAGTACACTGAATGCTAAGTTGGTAGAGACCAACCTCTGTGCTGATTTGTCTTTTTCTCTTTTTAGTATTAATTAGCTGTCGTTTTCTTTTGCTATCACCTCCTTTAACTTAGCATGCCTAGACTGTACATCCGAGAGTTCATGGTTTGCGCCTCTTTGCCGCAAAGAAGCACCCCACATTTTGAGACCTTGGGTGCGCTATAAGATTCACCGTCAAATCTCACTATTTAGTCATACAGGAGTAGCCCAAAAGTTGGCGGTAAGTGTTGTTGACTAGCTGGTTTCACTCTATCCTGCACAGATAACCCTTACGTAGCTTTGCATGGAAATTATAAAACAAACGAACAATTCCTTTAGTTTTACGTACCCTAATGAAAAAGAATTCCTACTGCTTTTAGTCTTAGGAAACTGTTATAATTTAGTATTGTTACTTTCTATAGTCTTATATAGGTAAATTTATCCATTCCGTTACTTAAGTGCTAAATAACCATAACCGTTAAAACACAGTGTAGTTATTTCTATAGTTTTAGATACTCTTGATGAAAGCTCTGATTTAAATTTGTTTTTTGTGTATATTGATGTATAAATAAGAAAACGTCTCAATTAGAAGTTCTCAAATTACGCTGTCCATGACTTTTTGTTTAGTACAAAGTGCATATTCTGATGACAGGTTAATAAACAAAACATTCAAACATTCCGTATTCTTTCTTATACATGTGAAGTTTGTAAATGTTTATTGTTAATATTCATTTGTATATCTTTCATTTCCTTAGGGCTAATATTTGTGAAGTTGACACATTACATTGTTAAGTGATTGCATGTATATTACTGTTTTTGGGTAAAATATTTTTTATTTTATCTACAGCTGAGATTTCATCGAAATCAAAACTTCAAAAAATATATTCTCTGTGTTAACTCTTAGCAAGCTTTTCTAAATCTTTATTGTTGAAACCCTACATTTAAACGCAAGTAGTTTTTTAGTTGTAAATTTTATTTTCACAAAATAAATAAGGAGGCCTAAGATAACAGTTTTCATTCTTGTCAGATGGTTCTCTTCTTTCCTGTGTAACAAAAATGGCTTGTAGAATTTCTTGCATGTTTTGTTTTTCTTAAATAGCTGTATTAATCTTTTGACTTTTTTGGCGTCTGCGCTTTTACTGGACGCAATCTCGTGGAATTTATCATTAAGATGATTTCGCTATATTTCTATCGAATTTGACCTTGATCAACTCAATAGTTAAATAGAACACGAGTTGAAGGACAATTTCCATATCATGGTACTCGGTTTATTGGATTTGAGTTTTATGTAACTTGATCTGAACAGAAAATCGAATGAGCATGAAGGTACAGGGTCTATCTTGACGTAATCTTTCCCATCTGTATTAGAGTGTGAAAAAATAGGAATTTCGAGCGATTTCGTTTGAGTTTTATTTTGAGAGGGGGCAAATTCTTATGAAGGTCCAGAGGCCCCTGGAAACTCTTGAATTTTTCTGAAATGTAAGTGTATTAATTCGTTGCTTGGGATTGGTTTTTCTAAAACTTTACGCCACACACACACACACACTGTAACAGCATAAAACTAGTACTCTTTGTCTGGTCCTTCTAATCTTTTTGAGGAGGGAGGGGTCAAATACCTTCATTTTTTCCCATAGTTAGCGTTCCTGAGTATGTCGTTCTGATTGTATCTCGATTTTTTAGTTATTTTTTAAATAAGCTATCTTGTTTTTTTATTTTTGCTGCTAGAGTACAAGTTTCCACCGAAAAATTTCAGTAAGCTCACTCATTCCACCGATACTTTGAGTTCATATTCAATGTCTGTATCGAAATATTTCTTATACGGAAAGCACTTGTCTAATTATTTTGTGTTAAATGTATAAAATGTATTATCTGTTTACAGTGCACTTAAGGTTGGTATTGTTTCATCATATTTTCTTTTTAGAAAAAACACTTTATTTGCCACAAAGAGTTTAAATTTTAGTGTGCCATCTCTTCACATTACGATAGGCCACTCCAGTTATTTAATGGGTGGACGTTCCCTGCCCATAACTGTTCACAATTCAATTTTGGAATTTTGTAGGAAAAAAGAAATGTATTTTTATAATTATCATGAAATAAAAATGACATATTACTGAAACTTAAAACTGTGTTTTTGTCATTTGGACTATTTTCTACAGGTGCTAATATTTCTCTTTTATTAAATGAAATTCAATTGGTTTATGCCACATACAACCTTGTGTGAACTTTGTGGTTGTAAACATTTGACTTTTATTTCTAAAGTGATCTGATTTAGAAAACAAGATACAATGATCTGACTAATTTTGGCCAAGATAAGTAATTGCTTTCTGACCTAATTTCGAAAAGTAATAGATTTTCCTACATCCCACGTTCATTGGTGGTTAGTTTCTACATCTCACGTTCAATGGTGGTTAGTTTTCTAGGTTTGAACCTCTAAAAGTAATTGGAAATTCTGAAATTTAAAATGCGAAATAATTAATTTCCTCCTTTTTACATCTTTTGATTTCCAACTGTAAATAGTATTTTGCCTTTTGACCTCCAAGCGTAATCATTTTTATTATGTGACCTACAAAGCTATTCCAATTTCTAACTTTTCCAAGGTGACCCTTTTTCTACTTTTTTTTAAATTGCAGAGTTGATCAGTTTCCTAAGTTTCGATTTCCAAAGATAATAAATTTTCTGATTCTTTGTCTCCATAGGTATTTCGTATTTTGACTTTTTATCATCAAAATTAACCTTTTTAAAATTTTTTTTCATCCAAAGGTATTTAGTTTTTTTGAGTTTGACATATGCGAAAAGTCAGTAGTTGATATTTAATGTTTGTTTGCCCGTGTGACAAAATACTTTATTAGTTAGTAACAGCTAGTGATAATCGAATGTAGAATTTCTTTCTCTGTTGTGTCTGTTGGAAAAAAATACCTTTTGAACGTAGACGTAATGGCTCGAAAACGAAACTGTTCTCCAATATGCAAACTCTTAGTGTTCACTATTGAAATAATGAAGATTAATAGTTTTCTCTTTTAAAAATATTACGCGTGTACTTCATTTGAAATAAATAAAATCAAAGTTCAAAGGTCGAAAATAAATCACCGTGGACATCCTCAAAGACCTTTGTTTTTTGAAAGCATCAGAAATACACTGACATCATTTGAAAGATGTTTGCTTTTATTATGTAGTAAGTGTTCAAACATATATTAACCTACAGGCCACCTTCGGCGATGTTATTTTTTTAGGCCAATACACGCATGAGACCATGACTAGCAAGCTATATTTTAAATGCCAGGAAATAAAGAGAAAGGTGTATGCAGCGTAAAAAAAAGTCGGGACCTCATTAAGCACCACCAATAGAATACAATGTTCTACTTTTTAATTTATGCCCATTCCTTGAGGCTGGTAACGTTTACGAGAAATCTCGGTCTGTTGGATAACTAGGATATAAGGTGTCAGTCGTTTAACGAAGGAATATAAAAAGATAAAATTCTTAAATTTTGTTGTAATTACAAGAATTTATCTATACTTGTCATAAAAATGTTTTCCATATATTACCTCGTGCGTTTCATTTTCTCAGAAAACTTTTCAAGAATGTTTTTACATAGCACGTTAATGGAATACATAATGAATAAATATCAGTTTCTATGTTTCTTTCATTTTTCGAAATAGCTTTATCGTTAGTTGGGGTTATCATAAGTTGTGATCTAATCTATAGCTTTATCGTCAGTTGGGGTCTATAATATAGTTTCTAGTTTCTTGGAATTTAGTCTAACTTTATCGTTCAGTTTGGTTTATCATTAGTTGTGATCTAATCTATAGCTTTATCGTTAGTTGGGGTCTATAATATAGTTTCTAGTTTCTTGGAATTTAGTCTAACTTTATCGTTCAGTTTGGTTTATCATTAGTTGTGATCTAGTCTAAAGTTTTATCGATACCTAGAATGTACTCTAACATTACTGTTAGTTTGGATACAACTGGCTTATGTAAATAAGAATTAGTTTATATAGTGTCAGGGATAGTTTAGAGTTTGATCAACTACAGCATCAGTTAGGATTTATGGTAGGCTCTTCACTAGTTAAGATTTAGTCGAGATTCAACATTGGTTGACAAATATTTTATCTAAAACCTTTTTTAGATTTAGTTTCAATTAACAAAGAACCCCGCACGACATTTAATTCGTTGGCTTGACGGGGCTGGGTGTTGCCTAATGGTTAGCTTGCTGGATTATGGATCTGAAGGTCTAGAGTTCGTGTCCCATTACCAAAAAAATATCACTCTGTACTTAAGGATTGTGGGTGCATTATACAAGCTACAGTTAAAAAAACCTAATCGTTTAGAGTAGCCCCAAAACATGTGCTGTGTTATGTCGTCTTCCAGTTCAAAATTAGGGACAGCAAACCAGGTAGCTTTTGTGTAACTTTGTGCAAACATCCGAAAAACAAACAAAATATTTATAAAACGTCACCTCATACTGATCAACTTCTTTGTATTGGTATTACTGAAAGTGTCATGGCGATGAGAGTAAACAATGAGGCAGCGTAGGGGAAAATTTAAATGGTTGTCAAAGTCACAAAAATTAGAAAATAAACAAAGTAAGGGATTTAGGAACTTCTGGGTCATACCCAAGATCTCCTGAAAGTTTCATAGAGGTCAGCAGACCGAAAAATGTTTGTCACTAACAAACAGACAGTTATAGAGATAGCCACATTATAATATAGATTGATAATTAGTTGGGATTTTGTTTAGCTACATAATTATTTGAAATTTAGATAATCACTAGATGTGAAATTATATAATACGTCTTTTATCAAAGTTTGTGCGTGATCAAGAAAAAGTACAATTATCAAGTTAGGTCTTACAAGTTTCATTTAGATTTTGAGAAGCTAAAAGATTTTTACATTGTAACTTGGTTATTATAATAGAAAAACAACACCTAATAATTAAAATCGCTAGGTTCGCCACCTACTAATCGCTAGGTACGTGGGAAAGATAACCGTTTTATAAAAGAATTTCGGAATAGTGTTATATAACTTTCTAACTTTAATTTTAAAGTGAAACTCAGTTGTTAATTTAGATTTTAAATTATAGTGTCCATTGATGGACAGGCGCGAAGGTCGTATGCATTATTTAAAGTTACTCTTGAACGTTCAATTTTTAATGTCATCAAATGTAGGCCTAAAACACAATACCAGTTGTAGACATAAAATATGTGTGCGTGATAGTTTTAAGTTAATAAAGTGTATTACTTTGTACGACAAAAACAAGCAAGAAAGATGATATATTATCATCTAATCACGAAAGGTCAGACATCATATTATAGACACAACAACACGCATTTCCATGGTGTTTATATATCAGACGTAATATTATAGACACAACAAAATGAATTCCCATTGAGATTATATGTCAGACGTAATATTATAGACACAACAACATGAATTTCCATGGTGTTTATATATCAGACGTAATATTATAGACACAACAAAATGAATTCCCATGGTGTTTATAAGTCAGACGTAATATTATAGACACAACAACATGAATTCCCATGGTGTTTATATGTCAGACGTAATATCATAGACACAACAACATTAATTCTTATGGTGTTTATAATTCAGACATAATACTATAGACACAACAACATGAATTTACATGGTGTTTATATGTCAGACAGTAGTATAGACACAACAACATGAATTTCCACGGTGTTTATATGTCAAACGTAATATTATAGACACACTAACATCATTTTCAATAGTGTTTATTTGTTGACGAATATGAAGGAACTTTGAATATTAAACATCAAAGTGAACAAAGTTGTTCTAAAACCTGAAGCAGGATTATGAATGTGTTTGAGTTACCCATTAGACTCTTAATTTTGTACTTTTCAGCGAATGTTTCAGTTCCAAGCTACACGAATTTCAAAGTACTGAAGCTAAAAAACTATTCAAATGATCTCTTCTTTGTCACTTTCTAATGAGAAACAATGTAATGAAATAGTAAAGAGCGTAGGTTAATAAATGTAACGTAGGAGAAGGTGACAGATTGGATAATGTCTGGTCAAATTCTTTTTAACTCTAGAATTACCAATGGTATCCACAACTGCTTTTTCAAACACTTTCCTAAAGTATTTATACACCTAATTATTTGAGAGTCCATGATTTTATCGGTTACAGGATCCCATGAACCACACAAAAAATGTAAACTAAATATCATCAATACTGAAACTAATCCCACTAATTACTGTTTGGATCCCCTCTGTATTTGACATAGAAAATGAGTGATTTCAGCCAGTTAGTTGGTTAGTTCGTTATGCTAAGTGTTATAACATGCAGGGGAAGATTTAGGTCAGATGGAGCCTGGGGCAGCAGAATACCATTTAGTCCCCCCCCCCAATAAATACAAGTGCATACAATGCATAGAAATATCAAATTTTATTATCTTTGGGGTTTCCCAAAGTGGTCGGGGTCCTGGTGCGGTTGTTCCTTAATGTGACTCTGGTAACATGAGAAAAACAAAAAACTATTTAGTTGGATGGAATTTGTGGACCTTACCAGTAGTGAACAGTATAAAACATATCAGTAATTAGAGGATCAACCACTCTTTTTAAAGTTCATAATTACGTTTTTATGTGACTTTCATTGAAAATGGACTAATACCGATTGAGTGATTGCACCCTATCCTTCTTTAAAATCTAAATATATCTAAAAAATGACGAAGTTAACCCAAGAAAAATTTATCGTAACAAACCTAAGAAATCGCATCGTTTCTTTTAATTACGGCGATTCAAATATGTTTAAACTCATAATAAAAAAACATTAAGTTATACGCCTTACAGTAAGAGATCAAAGTACAAAGACCACGCCCTACTTTTCGTAACCAAATATTTTATCCATTGGTCAACCTCAAGTCCTTATTTCTACATATTACAGACTTATATATATTAAAACCTGGAATATGTATCTTAACAATTCTAGCTCGAGTTCATGTTTCTATGTATATTATAATTTGAAATTGTATCTCAATAATACTTGGGTGTTGTCTCGTACTTTTAGAGGGTGGAGTGAAATTTTATTTTAAATTAGTCGCTTCAAAGTTTGTTATTAATTTTATAATAATAATTAAATATACATAAATACTGGATCGTTTTTCATGTTTCGATTTTAGTGAATACTCGTGTGTAACGTTTATTGATATAATACTTTTTAGGCTAGCTCACGTCCAACTTATAGCACAGGATAGAGTGAGTTGATTGTACATTTGTAATTGTGTTTCTTTGTAGTTATAGACTGATATAGTAAAAGTGTTATTACAAAGTCCTTTCAGTTTCTTCGGGCGTTTATATTTCAACTTACTAAACTGTTGTTGTGTTTCTTTCATTGAAGAGGGTGCTATGTAATATAAATTCACATAATATTTCAAGATTATCGAAACTTTGTTGTATTTTTCTAATACTTATATGGAGTTTCTGGTGGATGAAACCTTGAAAACTTCAGATATTGGCTGCACTGCTCCACCACTAGAGGATTTTATGCGTTAAATTTATTTTAATTTTAAATATAATTGACCTATTAAAGTTATTCTTACAACCAGAGGGAGTAATGTATCACACTTAAACTATGATATATAATGTAATGTAAAGGATAAGTCAGAGGTCTACACCATTATAGATACATGTTTATATACGAAAACAAGCTATGTTTTATATGTTAAGGAGTATATTGTAACCTCTTTGGCTTACAATTTTAAAAATCAGCAGTACTATTCAAAACGTATAAAAATTGAATTGTATACATGATTAATGAAAAGTTGTGTTTATTTATAGTGTTTTGAATAATATGATCATGTGTTTCACTTTAAAAACTTTAGCGAGACAGCTTTTAGAAGTCGTATAGGGTTATTCTCTATTTATTTAACGATTATTTGATTATACAAGAAATATTCAAAAAGTATTTAAAAGTTAACATATTATTGAGTGATGACGAAATACAATATGTGTTCATTGTACGTTTTGATAAAACTATGTCCAATCTTTTTATCGTATAGTCAGTTAGCAATTATTATTCTTAAACTCGCTCATTTTCTGTAATTTTCTACTTGTTTTTTATACTTATATCTTACAGAGTGAAAACGTAAAAGGGACATGTACAGAGGTTGAGGTTATACTAAAAACGTTGTAAGGCTATCATGTCCAAAGCACACCACTTCTCCCTGCCTGCTTTCTATATTCCATCTAGTGTACGAAGGCGACAGTTTCCCAACGTCCGTTAAAATCGTTTTAATATAACATACTCAACCCCCTGTATAATATCCTAAACAACATTAACAAAAATTAGAATTTTAAATAAAAGAACAACACATAAGCAGTATTCCGGTTTACTTAATTCCGAAGTACATAACTGTGTTCAAGTCTTTGTCAGACTATTTGTTTAATCCTTTATTTCTTTATTTTCACTCTACCAGAATACAAATGTCAATTTATTTATAAAAAAGATTGTCGTACTATTAAATTACCATAGTGTGAGAAAATAAAAGTTAACCAAAAACTACACATCTATATTGTTTGAATCTTTACAGACGTAAAATAATAATAATAATAAAATAAAATTAGAAACTAGCTTGGAACAATATGCTTTGTATTTGCAAAATAACCATGTTATGATTGTATGACTAATGTCTTTCATTTTTAAAAAGCCATGAAATCACTATGAAAATTGCACTTCAGGTTTTGGTATTAACGTACGGGGACAAAAATAAAGAGGTTGGATTTGAGTCATTTACACGATTTATCTTTCTCTCTATGTTTTATGATAGGTTAAGGAAATATTGTAAAAATATAAACGTACAAATGTTGCGAAAAATAAAATCCGGTTGCGTTCGTTGCATGATTTTCCCACTTGTTTATCTAGTGTTAACATAGGCGGAACATATATGAATTAGGGGGGGGGGGCACCTTACTTGCTAGGTTAACCGTGACCATTGAAATCAAAACAGAGACAGCAAGTTTCTACGATACTTATACACAAGTCTATTCCCCCATTCAAAGAAGCACTTCGCAACAGGATCAAAATTGGGGGTACGTACACCACTCCTCCCGTTCAGCGCCTATGGTTGTTAATGATTATCATTATAACACCTGCCATTAAGCGATATCAGTTGACCTCTCTGGGTTATTGAATAAAACGATTACATTAGACTTAGCCAAAAGTATCTGGAAAAATACAATAGTAATCTAAACTCCTCAGGAAGTAAAACCCAAGCATGGCCTTGCCTGGATAACAACTGCAGTTAAACATTACAATATGATTAGTAATATTTTCAAATAATTCACTCTAAAAAAAAAGAAGTGCGTACAATGCAAGTTCAGCTATATTTTTTATGTGCTACTGTCTACGAAAAAAGGCCACTAATTCGGCTAGATTATGCATCCAAATGGAGAGCACTTACAGACTCCTGTAATAATTACAATTTTCCCGAAGAACTAAAAACTGAAGGACAACGGATTTCGAACCCACAACTCTGCCTACTGCTCAGAAGGAATATCATTCTGTTTTTTTATACATAAGCGAAGTGAAAACTGAGAATAACAGCACTGGTAGGCTTAGTGGTTAAAACATCTACCCGGTAAGTACTATTCTGTGTTTTAAGGCTGAGTAAGTGCTTTCATATCTTTTAAGGCCGAGTAAGTGCTGTCAAGTGTATTTAAGCTTGAATAATACTGTCACATGTTTTGGAGGCTGAGAAAGTACTGCCCTGTGTTTTTGAGGCTTAGTAAATGCTTTCATGTGCTTTTAAGTCTGACAAGGTGCTGTAGTGTGTTTTTAAAGCTGCATAAGTGCTGTTTATAAGGCTGAGTAGGTGCTTTCATTTTATTTTTTATAAGGTTGAGTAAGTGCTGCTGTGTGTTTTTAAGGCTCATTAAGTGCTGTCGTGTGTTTCTAAGGCTGAGTAAGTGTTTATATTTGTTTATAATGCTAAGTAAATACTGTCACGTATTTTTCAGCCTGAGTAAATACTTTCACGTGTTTTTAAGGCTGAGAATGTACTGTCCTGTGTTTTTAGGCTGAGCAAGTGCTGCTGTGTGTTTTTAAGGCTCATTAAGTGCTGTCCTGTGTTTTTAAGGCTGCAGAAGTGCTGTCCCGTGTTTTTAAGGCTGAGTAAGTGTTTATATTTATTTATAAGGCTGAGTAAGTGTGTTTTTAAGACTGCATAAGTGCTATCCTGTGTTTTTAAGGCTGAGTAAGTACTATTCTATGTTTTTAAGGCTGATTAAGTATTGCAATGTGTTTTTAAGACTGAGTGAGTGTTTTCATGTGTTTTTAAAGCTGAGTAAGTGTTGTTATGTGTTTTTATGACTGAGTGTACTTGTTCCATTTATTAAACATTAAGTTATATGATAAACTACGCTGAAGCTGACGAAATTTGATTCTTTTTATTAAGGTGAGTGTAATTAAACATAAGACTGAATCATTTTCAAACACATCACTTTTACTGACGTCACAACATCCGAGACTTTGTCAAGCCGTCGCCCTCTTGTGGGTCAAGTTTAAATAACCGTGACAGGTCAGGAAATTATTGTTTAATTACGCGTGTAACGAACATTGGCGACAAAATATGAGCCAGTTTCGGCGAAAAGGAAAAGTAATAATGACATTTAGGATAAAGTTTCAATGAAAGATATATGAGTAAAATCGACGAAATTGATCCGTATGAGGTAGTGAAAAAAAGACTGATCAAGTGATCACAAATGTCCCCCAGATATTTTCTATCCAGCAATTGTCAACTACTTGGTAAACACAAGAAGTAACTACACAGAACACACTAGTGGAATCGAAGGCTTACAAGTATCATGAATCGAACAATAATACCGCGGGTGTATGGTTGCAGGATGTTGTTCATTTGATTTCCAATGACTTCTATGTAAGTTTCCACTTTACCTAATCCATCATTTGTTTTTCACGTCTTTAAATTTAAACTTAGGGTATACATAACCATAGAGTACTTTTCAATAAAGATGAAGGACTTTAAATGTAAACAGGAATGTTACATAAAGTGTACTTATGAAAGAGAAAGGATAATGAAAATTTGTTTAATAAACATAAGGATAAGGAAGTAGGAGAAGAACTGTATAGTTGCATTAGGGTTAGGGACAAGTGAAAAAGATAAGATTCCATACAGAGCTTAACTAGTATATAGATCTATAAACTATTTTTATCACGGTATACTTTTTACATTTCTCAGTGTTTACACTCGAAAAGGATCAAAGGTACACCACTAGAGCGTTACTAGGATTAGAAATGTTAGTAATATAGAAAATAGGGAAGAGACAGTACTATTGTTTGGATATAAAACTGTATATGCAGATTTTAGTCTTAAGAGAGATGGTAAAGAAATTAACAGAGTTCATAAAATCAACGATAATACAAAGTATATGTTATACTAGCAGCGTTGCTCAGGTTTTCGAAAAAAAACAACATTTTCTCTGTTTCCCCGTTTATATTTCGATTGGTAAAAAATATTTTGTGAATTTATGAAAAAAAAAGCAACTTTAGAATTGATTTTTGAAAATAAACTACGAACCTGTTTTAAATCAAGACTTTTCTATGAACTATGTTTTATAATGCAATCTTACTCTTTTCACTTAGTCTATTTTGTGGAGACAGCATAATTTTTTTTATAGGCTAGGCATACTGTTTGCTTTTTCACACACTGCATTCTAATTCTGCATACATTTCTCTTGTGTGTGAAGTTAAATAAATGATGTATTAGTAGATGTATAGTTAATGATTTATAACTAAATAGGCTTATAATATTATATCATAAATTAAATTTTAACTCAAACTTACCCAGAAATGTCAAATCTGCGTAGAATTTGTTCGTGTAATGTATATGTTAACGATAAAATTTCCGGTTTTTCTAGCAGATGATAGACGCGTATTTCAACGACAAATCATCGTTTTGCGCACCTTCACGTGAGGGAAGTGTGACTTGCGTAGTTAAAGCGGGGTTAAAGTAAAATTGGTAGCATTTTTTAAAGTATTTGTATAGCTTCAAACACCATCGTTTCAGTATTTAATACTGTATTTCTTATAGTAATTTAATGAATATGTACAATTATTTACAGTGTATTTAATTTTATACATATAATACATATATAAATGATATAATATGTTAAAAAATTAGGATTTGTTTGTTTGTAATTAGGCACACAGCTACACAATGGGCTATTTGTGCTCTTCCCACCACGGGTATCGAAACTCGGATTCTAGCGTTGTAAGTCTGCAGACATTTCGCTGTGCCACTGGGGGGGGGGGGGGCAAAAATTAGGAACTGAAATAAATTGATTGATTGATACAAATATCAATTACATTTATTACATCTGTGTAATTTACAGAAAAATTACCGTTTTTATATATATTATAATTCAATATTTTATCGGTATTAAAATTCACGACTGTAAACATCTGTTTAGGTAGTTGTCTCTATTATGAGCAATACCATCCAATCAGAATACACGAATAATATTGTAATAAAATGCAATACAACAGTACAACGCTGTATAATAAATATAAAACTTTGGTGATGGAGTTTTATTATAACTTATAAGGTTTTTTGGAAGAGGTCAACAAGATAACTGGTAACTAAACATTTTATTGTTATGCGCAGTAGTTTTACATTATGTACCAAGTAATAAAGTAACCAAGACAATTAAATCACTACCTATATGTTGTCTCTCGGATGGCCAACGTAAGTTCACGGACCTACAACTCTAAAATCCAGGGTTCGATTCCCCGCGTTGAGCATAACGCAGTTAGGGCATTATGTAGCTTTGACCTAAAAAAATAAACACACAAACAAACAAATCTACATGTTATTGCTCACGAAATAAATGTTCAGTATTTCCTAATAATTTACTCATCTTCTTAATTTGGAGCTTCAATCGTGAGAGTGCATCATACCATTCGTTCCATTAGAATGCTACTAGTAAGATTATTTTTGAATCAAAGTTTTCCTTTCCCTTCTAATCGTAGTTCATATATATCATGTTAAAAAACAGTATTGAGTAGTTTATACAACGAATAGTATCTGAGCAAGAAGATTTGAGAACAGTATACTATAGCTGCTACTTTTAAACCACTTCTCACTGGCCAATAAACACATTTTCAAGTGAATATACATGACATAAATGGCAAGTAGGAAAGTCCTTGAAACAGTAGCTTTTGAGATACCAAATCTGTAAGGCCAAACCTTGCACAGGTAAATCTACTTCATCAGAACTAACATTAGTTTTTGAAATTTTGCTGAGAAATTCGACTTCTTTCAGGAATAAATGCTTCCTTAAGCTCAAACATTATCATTAATGCTGAAAATATTAGACGTCCAGTGTAATATCTAACGTTCCCATAACTGCTCTTTAAGAGAACCTGTAGTTAACCTTGTTCCCTTTAATTTTTGTCCTTAAATCCATGTTCTTTATACCAAGTTCTTGCAATACTGACTTCATCTGCTCTATTAACACTGAATCACATACAGGGTGTATTCTGTTTAACGATTCTGCTGATGCTCGGTCACCATAACACAATATATATGTTTATCTGTAAGGTGGCTGAAATCTTCACCAGATTGTGGTTTCTTAGTCATCTTTGACAAACAGACGAGAGTCTTGGCTACTTCATGTTGATCCTCTTTTATCAAACAATATTTAACCCACAAGACAGATAGGCCTGTTGTTTGACCCATAATACATCTGGACCTGTTGTTTAACCCACAAAACAGCTGAGCCTGTAGTCTAATCCATAAGACAGTTAGGCTTGTTGTTTAACCTACAAGACAGTTAGGCCTGTTGTTTGGCCCACAAGACAGCTAGGTCTGTTGTTTAAGCCACAATACAGCTAGGCCTGGTGTTTAACCGACAAGACAGCTACGCGTGTTGTTTGATCCACAAGGCAGCTAAGCCTGTTGTTTGACCCACAATACAGCTAGACCTGTTGTTTAACCCGCAAGAATGTAGACAAATTTCACAGCTACAAACTGCTTCATAATAAATCAAATTTAGGCAAATCACCGCTGCTAGAAATGAATTTGCTGTAAACCGGATTTCTACAAATTACCGTCAGTAAGAACAATTTTACAGTTTAAAGACTTTGGACGAGTCACTATTTGTGGGTATGATTTTTCAGTGAATCGAATTTAAGCAAGTTTCCTTCAGTAAGAATTATTACAACGCTAGAAATCGGGTTTCGATACCTTCGGTAGGCAGAGCACAGATAGTCCGTTGTGTAGCTTTGTGCTTAACAAGAAAATATCAACATAAAAATTATTTTACTTGAATATTATGCTAGTTATTCGTCACTTAATATTCTAACGAAATGATAACGACGATTGGTGCCACATAAAGTAAAGGATGTAGTTCCCATCTTGCTTTGCGCCTCGTTAGCATAAGGTGAAAGTCTGTTGACGTTACATACTAATTCAAATCGCTCTGTAATGACGCGCTAGCCTTGAAAGAAGGCAATAATCAGACAGCTATCAAAGTAATAAAAAACGTAAATATCCAAACTTAGCAAGGTCAAAGACACAGAACTCGAGGAATCCCACCCTTTTAGTACACTTAACCCTTGCCTAAAGCCATTATTAACCAGTCATGTAGGTGCTACTGGTGTTAAACACCTGGGATCTCCCCGTCTATCTAAAGAATAATATTTAGCATCTGTCTGAGATTTATTTCTTAATAAGTATATACGTGTGTGTGAATACCTCGCCAACATGGATGTTTCTACGTGTGGTTTTTGCAGAAAAAAAAGAGACTGACATGAAACCAAAACAGTCTTGAACATTATGGTTAGTATTCTTTGAAGGCGTGGTTTTAAATAGTTGGATAGTTATGTAGATTGGTTTACAGCAGACTGGCACGTGGATTAGCATTACCATTGTAAAACTCTCAATCCAGCTGAATAATGACAGATGTAATATTTTTATATTCTGAAATACGTGATTCGAGAGGGAATTGCTCTCTGGGTTCTATGGTCAATTTATTATGGAAAAGTATTTGGCTAAAAAAAACAAACCCCAAAGAGATGGATAATTTCTGACGTTGTCGAACTTCCAGCTTCTGACCTGAATAGCCTTGTTACTGCATTATATAACTTTTGTTTTAAAATAACTTGCTGAAAATAGCTTTCATTTTATTACTTTTGGAATAGAAAAGTTTCGGTCTTCTTAACTAGCTGATGAATGATATAGCGATCTAGCTTCATACGTTATAAAAGTTTCGGTCCTCTTAACTGGCTGATAAATGATATAGCGATGTAGCTTCATACATTAGAAAAGTTTCGGTCCTTTTAACTGGCTGATAAATGATATAGCGATGTAGCTTCATACATTATAAAAGTTTCGGTCTTCTTAATTGGCTGATGAATGATATAGCGATCTAACTTCATACATTAGACACTCGTTTCATTAAACGTATAATCTTTCAAACTATCTCTTATCACTCGATGCATGTTAATCATCATCACAGAGATTCGGGATTAGTGAGATACCCAAGACATTTGTTTTTCATATTAACACCTGCCACATGAGCTAACCCAGCATCTTTTAGTACTGAGCCTAGGATGGTTATCAGCAAGGATTGTTTGTTTGTTTGTTTGTTTTTAATTATGCACAAAGCTACACAAGGGCTATCTGTGCTCTGCCCACCACGGGTATCGAAACCCGGATTCTAGCGTTGTAAGTCCGCAGACATACCGCTGTGCCACTGGGGGCTATCAGCAAGGACATTGCGGAAACCGATGATTTAAGGATATTTCAATAGGTATCAATGAATGAAGCTTGGCACAACTTCCAAAACGAAAATAAACTAAATATTAATAAAAATATAACATGATGAAAGCTATATTTATTATCATATTGTGGTACTATATTATCATATTGTGGTACTATACTGGGCATTACACCATCTTTTTTATATTTATTCTTCATTGCAGAAATGGCATTTTTATGTGAGAATCGCTAGGGAAGTCATTTTGTAATGCGTCGTGCATCTGCTTCAACTTTAAAACGGTATTTTTGGGCTTTACTGTACTGTTAGTTTCACAAAATATTGCAATTAATTACTTCTTATATATGATTCTAATCCCCATTTTTTTATGCTTCTCTGTCAAAGTAGTAGCCGATTGACAAATCTCCAATTCAGTTGGTATGTCAAATCGATTGGGATATCTTCAAATAAGTTCTTCCTTCGTCCGATCTGAACCCACGGTTTAGCTTAGTTGCTACACTTTAACCATAACATTCACAACCACATCTAGAACATTTCAAGCATATTTCATTACTACATCGTTTTACTTTACATTCAAAACTTAACTTCTCCATGTTGGTTCTCATGGTCTTGGGTCAGGTCACAGATCCTGTCCAACGACCTAGACCTCAAAACTAGTGCCAAACGTCTTCTTTGTGTTTAATCAAAACAACCCAAACCTTTCCGGAATTAGGGCGCTCGACTCGCAATCTGAGGGTCGCGGGTTCGAATCCCCGTCACACCAAACATGCTCGCCCTTTCAGCCGTGGGGCGTTATAATGTGTCGGTCAATCCCACTATTTGTTGGTAAAAGAATAGCTCAAGAGTTGACGGTGGGTGGTGATGACTAGCTGCCTTCCCTCTAGTCTTACACTGATAAATTAGGGACGGCTAGCGCATATAGCTCTTGTGTAGCTATGCGCGAATTCAAAACAAACAAACAAACCTTTCCGGAATGACTCATTTTTTGGATCCACATCAAGATGTCGGGCTGGCTCGTGTGGCAGGTGCTAAATTAGATTTATCAGACTAATTTAACCAAATGTTAACTCCTGAGTAATGAAACGACCTAACCTTCATGCAATTGAACACACACACACATGTTTCAATCTATGTATAATTTTTCAAACTATTTTAGCCACTCGATACATGTTAATCACCATCATCAGTAAATAGGTTTAGTGAGTTCTCCTGCTCATGTGCACTATTATTTTACCTATTAAAATTAGTGATGTACCCTAGACACACTTAGTTTGTGTCATTCGATGCATTTCACCCAAAAAACATCAAGCAGGTTTAAACTATCACTTCACTCAGACACATACTTTCTTCTAAACGTGATTTTTCAGACTGGTTCTTTCTTATCTTCAATGCTTGTTAGACATATGAGCTAGAATTATCAAAATATTTTGATACATCCGTGTTTAACATTAAACAGTGAAAAGTAATATTGTGTTACCGATTCGTGTTCTGAATTTGGTTGCCAATCTGTGAATTTTGAGGAAAACTAGAAACAAAAGCGACTTGTAAGTTTAACGAGTTCTCCTAAGTCTAGACTAAAGTTTTCCAAACATTGGATCCTTCTAATTCTAGTAGTGAGCCGAATAAACTTCAAAAATAGTATCCTAAATACATAAACAAGATGCGTAAGCTACTTTAACATAACAGAAACTGGAAGGTATAGTGACACCCAGAGGTAAAATCACTAATACATCATTTCCCGTTTAGATAGATTATATAGGGCGAGACAAAAATGACTATACAGGCCTTTCGTTTAGAACATAGTTTAATTACTAACTATTGCTCTTGAAGAAACAATATTCAAATTGGTTTCAGTTGTCTTAGTATTATTTTCGTTAGTGCTAACCATAATGCCGACTGTAAAAACCGTATACTACAGCTATGTAGTAGCTTTTGCTCCGCGCTCTATAACGTCAAGAGAGAGCAAGTTTCTCACAAACTGGTAAGTAAATATTTACATTTTATTTATAACATATTACTATGATACAGTATTTTACTTATTGGGTACGTCCTTTTATTCCTTCTTTTATATATTTATAAATTATATTGTATGTCACTGATGAGCTACTGATACGAACCACAAGTTGGCAGTTTAATAAATATTAGGCCTCAATACCCCCCCCCCAAAAAAAACTTACAACCTCCGTCACTTTCAAATTGATTGTTTAGGTTAATTGTTGTCGCTCGTTGTGTTTTATCATTAGTAATAATTAGGGTAAAAAGGTCTCCAAAACACGTTCGAATTTTAACGTATTTTTTCAGTTTTGTTCTTATCACACAAAGTATGTAAATAAACAGAAGTAGGTTTATGGCATTACAACGCTAAAATCCAGGGTTCGATTCTCCGCAGTAAACATAACACATACAGCCCAATGTGGCTTTGTTATAAAACAATAAGACAAGAAAAAAGTTAATAAACATCAACGGTAATTAGGGTATTAGCGTTAGGTGCTTTCATATCTCTGCACGTTTGATTTTTAACGTGTTTTTGTTTTCAGGCTAGTTCATATAACTCAATGTGTGCTTTAACATCAGTGATAATTATAATATAATTAGTGTTAAATTCTTCCTTAAATATACGTTGATTTTCAATGAATGTTTTCAGACTACTTCTTATCATTAGCTCCAAAAATCAACGTTAGTTAATATTGCTTATCAAAACATTTATCAGTCAACAGCGAAAATAATAAAGTCCTCTGGTGGTTTCAATCATAAAATAATATAAATAATGTGCATGCCACATTTTGCAACCGTCAGAATATATGTGCTATAAGATTAAGTGTGGCCCTAGATATACGTTTGATTTTCAATACTTTCTTTTTAGGCTAGTAGTTATCATTTCATGTATGTTTTATCAGCAGCGATAATTAGCTAGTATGATGTACCTATACGGCAAAGAACTTGTTTCTATGTGCTTTTCAACTTAATAAAACTTTAGTAAAATCTTTTTTTTTTATTCTTGGAATACGAGGAAAATTTGACATAAAAACTCGTAATTTACACGTTTTCGCTTAACTTCTGGACAAATTATGATGGAAAACAGTTTAATTACTTTAATCACTTTTTACTAAAGGTTTATATAGTACAGGCAATCCACCAAAAACCGTGAAAAAATAATTTAAATTTGGCGTGTTCGTTGCTCTATTTTGTGGGTAACCTTGTGTTTTTCTTTAAGAAGTCACTGAAGCGACAAAGCATGATGTTACGCATGTTTTACGATATTTTAGGAAAAAAAAACAAGTATTAAAAAGTACATTTATTCCTAATGAGCTTGTACAAAAGGATTCAAAATTTCTCTAAAGAGACCGTTCAATAAGTGGCTATGCTGGCCCCCTCCCATGCTGTGAGAATGTTTTATGTTGTTCAGACGTATTTGTACGTGAAACATTTACATAATTTAATGTTATACATTAAATAATTAATAAGTTTTTATTTTTGGTTAGCTTGCCGGGCTGTGGACCGAAAAGTTCAAAGTTTCGGCTGTAATATACCGCTGAACACGCTCTTCCACACTTTCAGCTGTGTGGAGTGTTGTAGCTGTCACAGCTAAATTTCGCTATTCAGTTAAAAGTAATCACGTAGGCAATGGGTGCTGGCGACTGGTTGCTTTCCTTTTCCCTTTGATCAGCAGTTCTATATTAGTGAAAGTTATGCCTGAACCTTTGAAGATCTCTAATTTGACCGCTTAGCTCATGTGTATGTAAGGTGCCTTTCAGGTTAAAAATACCAATTGTTGTTTATTCGTGATGTTAGAAAAACACGTAAGTTCAAGAAATCTTGATAGAAATGAATAAAAACCTTATAACCCGAGGGCTGAAGAAGAAAGGTCCATTTTTCGAAAGCGCTCGGGTTATAGGGTTTTTCTATTCATTTTTATCAATTGTTGCTTATTTTCTGTCTAACTAAAATATGTAATTTATTCATTTTATTTTTGACTTATCGATTTGCAAAATTTATATGTGGTCCCTAAACTGTGTTCATGAAATGATAGCCAGGTAATGATTTTACAGAAAAGGTGAAACTATTAAATGGGATATAGTACTAAACACCAAATGACATGTATAAAGACACTGTAATCAATAGTCCGGGAAGCTGGATCGATCAGTGGAGAAATGTCATAACTGAAACGCCTAGACTGATGTTACTATCAAAAACGTTTAATATTATAATTTCAACGTATAACAGTAATGTTTATAATTATTTATAAAACATAAACGAATACCATAAAACTGGTTTACATGTATTATCTTTGGATGCTAAATATTTTCCTTAGCCTCCTGTCGATTGTGAACTTATAGGACAAATAAGTACTAAAGGTCGTGAACTTTCATGTGAGTATTTAAAGTAGAAACATATCCTATTATGTTGTAGTTATAGAATACATTACATCCACTACAGTCATAGGAAGAAATCTGACTTAAGTTTTTAAATTTAAAGATGTTATCGCAAAATCTCTTAATCAGTGGGAGCTGTTTTATTGAGAGTCTCTGAAACTCCCGTTGCACATGCATTATGCTGCCATTATTTAGATAAAAGAAACAGAATGTACTTCATATTCGCCATTTTTAACCTGCGCAAACAGTCGGGTCACCTGCTGGGTGAATGTAATGCAATTGATTCACTTGTTTTCACGCCAGGTTTCAGATGTATCATATAACCACGTGGGCGCTTTTGAAACAAATGAAAAACGTGTGGAAGCTTTTCTTTACGCATTAAAAGCAATATTGTCTTATCTACTGAACTCTAGTGAAATTACATTATTTTTGGTGAAGAGATCTGGCTGTCATTAAAGTGTTCGGTACAGTGTATGGTTAAATAAAATTTATTAAAGTGTTCGGTACAGTATATGATTAAACAAAATTAATTAAAGTGTTTGGTACAGTATATGGGTAAACAAAACTCATTAAAGTGTTCGGTATAGTGTATGGTTAAACAAAATTCATAATGTGTTCGGTACAGTATAAGTGTAAACAAAATTCATTAAAGTGTTCGGGACAGTATATGGGTAAACAAAATTAATTAAAGTGTTCGGTACAGTGTATGGTTAAACAAAATTTTTTAAAGTGTTTGGTACGGTATAAGTGTAAACAAGATTTATTAAAGTGTTTGGTACAGTATAAGTGTGAACAAAATTCATTAAAGTGTTCGGTACAGTATATGGGTAAACAAAATTCATTAAAGTGTTCGGTACAGTGTATGGTTAAAAAAAAATTATTAAAGTGTTTGGTACAGTATAAGTGTAAACAAAATTTATTAAAGTGTTTGGTACAGTATAAGTGTGAACAAAATTCATTAAAGTGTTCGGTACAGTATATGGGTAAACAAAATTCATTGTAGTGGTCGGTGCAATATATGGTTAAACAAAATCCTGGTTCGTAAAAGCCTTACAGTGAAATCTTTTGTTTGTTTGTTGTATAGTAAAGTCATATTTTACTATCTGCTATGTCCACCGGGGAATCGAGCCCCGGATTTTAACGTTGTAAGTCCGTAGATTTACCACTGTCCCACCGGAGAACAGCATCGAAATTACTGAAACTGTGGTTCACATGGAAACTGACTACAACTGGTTCAATTAAGATGTTCGTAACTAACCAATTATTGGTACAGAATATTTGATAAGTACATTAGATATACACGTTTATGTTACTCCAAACTTTTCTTCTAGGAGAGAACAAAAAACCACTTCCGGTAACAGTAACCGAATATTAATTATATTACCTGCCACCACATTAAAAGAAACGGCCATTGCCTGACACCTGTTTACTCTCTAGCTCTTAATAAATCGATAAACAAACACGTATTGACCGAGAAAAAAAAAGTACACTTGAAAAAAAAAAACACCTTTAATTTATTTTTGTTGTTTAATTAATGTAACAGGCATTATTTCCAAACATAGCTATGTTAATGACACAGGTTTGATATCCAACTACATAAATTTTGTTTATCTTACCGTTATTGTAATGCCCCATAGTTTTGTCGCATTTCATTTAAACAATCGCTTTACGATCATTTGGTAATAGTCACGTGCCTGTGTGGGTTAGCGGTAAGCTTACAAAGCTAAAATCTGGGACTCGATTGCCCGTGGTGGACACAGCGCAGATAACCTATTGTGTATGTTTCCGCTAAAACAAACAAACCAATTAACTAACTAATAGCCACCCGCGAAGGAATGTCAGAGCGTCGTGTCACTTTTATCGACAGTGATTTAATACTTTCCCTAACACGTGTAGACTGAACTGTGGGTGGGAATGTATACGTATGATGCTGCTCTTTGGGCTCAGAAGAACTAATTAAAAAGTTAAAGTACATGTTTTCAACGTACTCTTATTTCTGAAACATTTATTTGCCATGTGATATATAATTTCTGGTAGTAGAGCGACATCTGGTTTGAACTCGGTGCTTATAGTATAAAAGTAAAACATCACCAGTGGCATTTCAAATTCTATCCAACATTATATTTCACAAGAGAGACACTTCTCCTTACATACTTTACCGTAAAAACGTGTCTAACTTTAAATTTCGTGAAACGCCAGCCTATCAATCCTAAAGAACTACGATCAACGTCACTATCTTTATAATATTTTGCTGTAGCATGCTTTGTATTATTGACAGTAAAATAGGAGAAGCGCATAGCAATTGCTTCTGTTCGCTTACTCGCCTGCGAATTTTTTTAAAAAAAACAATGATTTTATATACGTCAGACTGACCGGTGGCTGGTCAACTAAATTTTGAATCAGTCTCCGATCAATAATTATTGGTTATCGGAAACGTTGAATTATAAGATATTAGTTGTTGTATTTTCATACCTAGTTAATAATCTCAAGAAGTTCATCTGTCAGTTGGTTTGATTGTAGTAAAGCACAAAAATTTATCTGTCTGTCGCGGGTATCGAAACCCAGACTTACCGCTCAGCCACTGAGAGCTCAATCGGTTCGGTACTATTTCAAAAAGCGAAGGTACAAGACTTTTCAACAGTACAGTCGTTTAATCGTCGTTGTCCTCTGGTGGATTTACAGACTTACAAGGTAAAAATCCGGAGCTCGATTCTACGCGGCGGACAGGGCGAAGATAGAACCCAACAAAAACAATTATCGTCACTAGGGCTAATTTTGAAATAATATGCATACGAACACAGCCTTACGCTGGTAGTTTTATCTGTTGCACAGCCCAGAGAGCCTATTATGTAACAAACAAAAATATACACACTTTCAGTGCAAGAAAAGAATAAGGTTATTAAAAACTATGAATAATTGTATTTATAAGAATCTAATCAGCACTAAGTTTTCTCCATTCGAACTCTTTCTCAGGTAAACTGTTCATCTCAGATAAAATAATCCTAATATTCATTCTTGTGTTTTCTGGTGTAACACCAGTCTTTTTACTCACTATCATGATTCGTTGTAATGGTTCAAGTAATTAGTTACTTTTATTTTTATTATTGAATCCTACGTATCGGCTGCCAATATGCTACCATCGCAAGAACTGTATGGTGACAGTACCGGAGTTCGATCCTGGACCTCTATTGTTTAAATGCTGATGTGTTGTACACTCATTCGCTACGTACGAGTCTAATTTTGCACACTGAAATGGTCATAACTCTTCTCTGTACATTTTGACTGTTTTCTAACGGTCTTCTTGTCCTAGACTTTTATGTGTTTTTTTTTTTATATAAAGCTTCTATTTTCTTGGACACATTTGACGAGTTTTGTCATTGCCTTCCTCTTCGAGATTAGTATGTTCTGGGATAGCTACCCTTACGGAAGGCAAATAGAAAACAAACTGAAAACACTACGAAAAAAATGTGCATCAGGTGTAATCACTATGGCAATACCATGGACAGGTCCCCAAAGAACAACATCCTGTGATTTGTCTTACACTACGCGTACACACGATGTGACTTGGCTCTTCATATAGTCAGGTGGTATTCAACCTAACACTATATTGAGGCATCTCGAGGCTTTATTAAATTAGAAATCAGAAAATAGCATAATGTTCTCAAAATTTTTATTGTTTGTTTTAAGCAAAGCTACATTGGACTATCCACTGTGTCCACCACAAGGAATTGAATTCCGGGTTTTAGCGTTGTAACTTCGTAAACTTACTGCTGCCCCACGGGGAGGACAAAAATTTTGCTAAATAAAAAAAGAACACGGCATTTCTCTAATTTTTAGTTTACTATTTCATGTGCATCATGAAAGAGTAAACTAAAAATTAGAGAAA
>NW_013665757.1:445383-449717 GCF_000517525.1 Limulus polyphemus
GCCCCACGGGGAGGACAAAAATTTTGCTAAATATAAAAAGAACACGGCATTTCTCTAATTTTTAGTTTACTCTTTCATGATGCACATGAAATAGTAAACTAAAATTAGAGAAATGCCGTGTTCTTTTTATTTAGCAAAATTTTTGATGTACATGACGTAAAGGTAAGAAATTTCCCTGTGGGAAATGAATTGTGTAAAATCTTGATCTTGAATAGCGTTCGCCCAAAGTTTTCAAATTGGTTTACACAAAATTATAAATAAAATAGCTTTTTTTTCACTCTCCATTTGAAGGATAATTTATTAATCTTTACACTCTTTAAATGATCTTCCAAGTAAACACAAGTCACATTTTGCTAATAGATATTTTCAAACTAGTTTAGAGTATAAACAGTTTTGCAACAAACACCTCAGGTCGCGGGTTCGAATCCCGTTCCACCAAACATGCTTGCCCTATTCAGTCGTGGGGGCGTTATAATGTGACGGTCAATCCCACTATTCGTTGGTAAAAGAGTAGCCCAAGAGTTGGCGGTGGGTGGTGATGACTTACTACCTTCCCTCTAGTCTTACACTGCTAAATTATGGATGGCTAGCGCAGATAGCCCTCGTGTAGCTTTGTGCGAAATTCAGAAAACCAAACAAAACAAACAAGCAACAAACATCTAACAGTAACACGTGGTACTGTATGTTAAGAGTAAAAAGTTAAAATTATATTTCCTTTAATATTTTGTGTTAATAACTATAGACTAGTGTGAGATTGGGTAGAAACTGAAGAAGTGAGCAAGGAATTTATTTCTAATAAATCAATGTTGAACGATATAAATAAAATGTGGGCAATCTAAATTAAAGTCGAATAGAAGTCAAATCCATCAAATACCTTTCCAGCTAGTGATAAGTAATTCAGTTACTGGAAAGAAGTACATGAGCATTGAAAAAACAATGTGAAACGACGTTACGCATACATTCCTTTTCATGTGTTATACATAATATATGGTATACAGAATTACGCACTCTTATATAGATTCGACCCTTTCTCTGATCCATTACGCAAAATTCCTTTATTACGCAGATTCGACGTTAGGTTAATTTGCAATAAAGAAATTATCTGATGAAACTTTGTAGAATGGACGACAACAGCCTGTTGTAGAGACACAAGTGTAGAGGACGACGTTTCGAAAGTCTTCCGCCTTTCTGAAGACGAGTACTTTCCGTCCATTCTACTAAGTTTCATCATGAATACTCTGCCTAAACAATCTATTAAAGAAATATTCTGTTATACAGAGTCAATCTGTTATGTAGAACAACCTCATTATGTAAATGATACACCTGTATTTTAACTCGTTATACAGAATCGACTTTTTAAGCATAATGAGCTCATTTTGCAAATTCGAGATTTTTCAAAATATCGAACAGTTATGTAAAATTCGAAGGAGTTATGCAAATTATAAGATTTATGCTAAATGGTTCATCCCACTTACAAAAACAGATTATTCAATGTTTATAGTAGCACTTGATGCAAGTTGAATTGTTTATTAGACCTACTGAACTGTTAAGCTGTTGTTGTTGAGAAATTGCTAACGATACACAACACATTAGACATTCTCAGCCATCAATTTATATGCTTTCTGACTCTGAGAATATATGGTGTATGATTATATAGAAGTAAAAAAAAACGATAAAAGGCGAAGGGGAAAAACGTGATTTTACGAACCTTAAAATCTCATGTGTGTTTTCTTTTCCTGAAAAAATCAAACCTCCTTTCCAAAACTTGATTAGTTATATACTTGTCAGTGTTACATTTAAACCTTTCAAAGTTATTTTACGTTTATATGATATATAAATAAGATGTTGACTGGATGTGTACAAGTATAAGAAAGTGTAAACAATGGTTTTTAAAGGTGGCTTGTATATAACTATATAGCCTCTAACTTTTTTCTGGTGTTTGCAACATAAGTCATACATTTTGTTTGCATGACATCACAGTGTTGAATATGGTGCTCATTTTATAGTTTAAATTTTTGATAGTCCTACCTATACACACAAACACAAATATATATACATATATATATATAATCATAACTTTTTGTTTCTAGTTATTTGAAATGCATACTTGGGAGGTTCTTAAAATTTAACATATTTTAATTAAATTATATATGAGCATAGTATAAATTAAATGCTTTGTTTGTTTTAGCGTTGTAAGTCTCTAAACTTCTCGCTGGTATACTGGTTTTAGCGTTGTAAGTCTCTAAACTTCCCGCTGTCATACTTTAGGGGGGCAATTTAAATGCAAACAATGTATTTTGAAAAATAATGATTGTAAAAGAAATTATTCGGGAAGTTTCGGAAAGTAACGTGGGGAAGCTATAATGTGACGGGCAGCCTCATTTTTTGTTGATAAAAGAGTAGCCCAAAAGTTGGTGGTAGGTCGTGTTGTCACTAGGTGCCTTTCTTCTAGACTATCAGTTCTAATTTAAGAAAGAAGAACCTTAAAATTATGTGTACACTAAGAAATAAGTTGTTACTTAGTCTTATATGTTTTAATGGATTTGGACACTACGTGTGTTAGAATATTATTACACTTAGTCTTATATGTTTTAATGGATTTGGACACTACGTGTGTTAGAATATTATTACACTTAGTCTTATATGTTTTAATGGATTTGGACACTACGTGTGTTAGAATATTATTACACTTAGTCTTATATGTTTTAATGGATTTGGACACTACTTGTGTTAGAATATTATTACACTGATATGTGTTTGTGCATATGTTTTCTGTATAATGAAGTTCACAAGAATGAACATTTCTTGTCCCAACATATTAAAATAAAATTTACTAGTTTAAATGAACATCAAAGATGATTTTTAGTTTGATTAAAACACTTTTTTTTTCAGGAAATGATGACATCTATTATTTCTGAGAAAAGACTAAAGGCATGGTTTAGTAAATATTTATTTAATCAAGAAACGGTTGAATTAATTGTTCATAAGTTGAATATGTATAGGAATGGAATGTTAAGTTTACATAACGAGCAGATTAGTCTGATGTTTGATCCTAACTGAAACTTTAAGAACTCTTGAAATTTATTGCCATTAAGACATAACTAAGGTAGTAGAATCTTGTTTTTAAATATATGTATATCTTTAAAGCCCTCCAGTGGGACAGCGGTATGTCTGCGGACTTACAAAGCTTGAATCCGGGTTTCGATACCCGTAGTGAACAGAGTTCAGATAGCCCATTGTGTAGCTTTGTGCTTAATTAAAAACAAACAAACAATATCTTTAAAGTGTGTAATTTATTTTGAATAACTTTAGCTGGTATATTGGTGTTTGTTTGTTTTTCTTCTAAGGCAGGTAAACTAAATATGTAATATTATAGAAATACTTTACCACCTTGTTTCAGACTTGCCCCTTTTTTCTGGGCTGGAAACTTTGTGAAAGTATTCATTAATTTTATAAAAAAATACAACAATAACCACTGTTACTTGTCAACTCGTAGCGAATCATCGGTTATAAAGCTAACCTTATTAACTACTATTAAGTATTTTAAAATTGAGTTCCTCTCTTCTAGGGTATGTTTGAAAAAATTTCGTGCTTGACACACGTTCGATTAAGAATGATACAAAAATGTAAAGGCTTTTGTGCAAGGCAAATGGAACTGTCAATTGAAAATGTTTCTGTGTAGTTTGCGATATTTAATTTGTTCTTAGTTTGGTAATTTAGTTGTGTAAAGAAACTTACTAAATGTATATTAAACAAATTACATTTGTGATGTGTCATTTAATAAAAAATCAAACTGAGATGTGTTTTTAAAATTGTTTTATATGCTGCTTTGTGCAATTAAGTTTGAGAAAAAAATGTTATGCTTGGAAATTTTAGCATTGACAGTTTTGTGACAGGCAATGGGGGATAGCCACTCTGTGGATGGTTTGCAGGGTGACCAATCTGTGGACGGATCACAAGGTCCTACACCATGAATGGTTCGCAGGGTGACCAATCTGTGGATGGGTCACAAGGTACCTCTCCATGGATGGTTTGCAGGGTGTACAATCTGTGGACGGGTCACAAGGTACCACTCCATGAATGGTTCGTAGGGTGACCAATCTGTGGACGGGTCACAAGGTACCACTCCATGGATGGTTCGCAGGGTGACCAATCTGTGGACGGGTCACAAGTTACCACTACGTGGATGGTTCGCAGGGTGACCAATCTGTGGACGGGTCACAAGGTACCACTCCATGGATGGTTTGCAGGGTGACCAATCTGTGGACGGGTCACAAGGTACCTCTCCGTGGATGGTTCGCAGGGTGACCAATCTGTGGACGGGTCACAAGGTA
>NW_013665757.1:450051-455554 GCF_000517525.1 Limulus polyphemus
GGTGACCAATCTGTGGACGGGTCACAAGGTACCTCTCCGTGGATGGTTCGCAGGGTGACCAATCTGTGGACGGGTCACAAGGTGCCACTCGTGGATGGTTCGCAGGTTGTGTGGGTGCGTTTTTTTTTGTTTTTTTTGTAAACAGTGTGTAGATTTTTCGTAAGGGTGCTATAGATTCACCTGTTCTGTTCTGATACGGCCATCATGTCCTCTTTTGAAATGGCTATTCTACTCTGAATTGGTCTGTCCTGTTCTGCTGTGGCAGTCCTAGAATTATGTTTCTTGTTATGATATTGTCGTTTTATCTTGGACTTTTGGGTTCTGCCCTGGACGAATATTTTGTTCTGACATTGCCGTTATGTCGTGGATTTATATATCCTGTTATAATAGACCTATCTTTATATGGACTCATGTCCTTTGTCATATACTAATAATTTCTGAAATGACTCTCGTGGCCTAGACTCATCTCATGTGTACTTTCTGGTAAGGCTGTTCTATTTCGCATTTATATGTTTGTTCTCATAGGGCAGTCCCATCGTGGACTTAAATTATGCTTTCTTCCGACATGGTCACCATTTCCTCGTCTAGTATGTCCTCTTTGGGCACAGCCATCTTGTTCTGGACTTACGTAATCTGTTCTGATTTGTAGTCCTGTCCTGACCGTACATGCTCTTTTTAGACATGGCCGTCTTGTTTTGGACTTGTATGTTTCGTTCTGATATGGTAGTTCTGTCCCGGCCCTACATGCTCTCTTTAGACATGGCCGTTTGGTGTTGAACTCGTATGTCTTGTTCTGATATGGTAGTCCTGTCCTGGCCCTACATGCTCTCTTCATGCATGACTGCCTTATTTTGGACTTATATATATCTTATTTTGATATGAATTCATACATCCAGTTCTGGTATAGTCATCCTATTCTCCATCAAGGTCTTTTATTGTTGTTGTGATACAGATGTCTGGTCCTCTGTCCTGCGTGCAGTTTTTATTTTTTATATTTGTTTTCAGTACTGCACTAAGTTGTCCTGTTTTGTCGTGCCTTTTTTGTCCTGGCCTATCTTATTCTTAGTTGGTTGCGCTTCTCAATACTTTCCTGTCCAGTACTTGTTTCGGGAAACTTGTCTTGGAGTAAGCTGTCTCGCCTTAACGTTACTTTTCTTATCAAATGCTGCTAGCAAAGCCTTAAATTTTATCTTGTAATTAAACCATTCGAAGGTGTGCATTTAGAAGGTATATGTTTACCTCTGGTGTCTCACGCTTATTGTATGGCATGAGAACTACTCTGACCCTTTTATTACACAAGCCTCGTGTGGTTAAACTAATAATAACTGGGTTAAGAAACATGTAAGATATCTCGCGGAAGATCGTGTTAAAGTGTGTTCACTGCAAGTTTAAAGTAAATAACCAAACAACAACTTCAGAAGGGAGGTAAAATCAAACAAATTGACAAATAACAATTCACATATCTTCAATAGAAACCAAAGAGAAAGGCTGTTGACTTACTGACAAGAAACATAAAGGTTCCTAAAGAAAACTGGAATATGGTTAACCTACGTACATGTAAAACTTCAGGTGAAACTTTAAACAAGTTGATCCTAAACAATACATTAAAATTTTTTCTGAAAGGTTAAACTGAGAACGGCATTGTTTCGAATCTGGGACTACACTTGCTGCAATATTTTAATCAACTACGTTGTTGCATCACGACTCTGGTAAGTCTCACTTCCTCAATTATTAACGATAGACTCTGGCTTGCGCTATATCATTGGGTTTATGGGTATATCTAAAGAAATTTCCTGTTATATAGAAGGCGCGATTAGTTTGATTTGTTTGTTTGTTTTGACTTTCGCGCAAAGCCACTCAAGGGTTATCTGCGCTAGTCGTTCTTAACTTAGCAGCGATAGACCAGAGGGAAAGCAGCAAGTCAACACCACCCACCGCCAACTCCCGGGCTAATCTTTTATCAACGAACAGTGTGATTGACTGTCAAATTATAACGTCCCCAGGGTTAAAAGGGCGGGTATGTTTGGTGACGAGGATTCGAACCTGCGATTCGCAAAATTCGAGTCGAGCGTCCTAACCACCAGGGCATGCCAGGCTGGCGGGATTAAACCTTGATAGTTTATTAGCCAACTAACCAAAGGAACTAATGAATTCTGTCATTCTGTACGTTAGAGGTTAAACCTTAAAAACTACAACAAAAACGAGAGAGCATAGATCTGTATGTTTCGAAGTTTAAACGCACTCCGGTAGTGCGTGAATAAACTGTTTCACTAAAGGCTAGCTAAGATAGTAAAAAAAAATACTATATGATTATTTTTGATTAATTCACATAAATGAAAAAAGAAATTCCGTTCCTCGTGATCAGTGAACGCTAATTTTAAAAGTCATGGGAAAAAAGTGTTTCTGATCTATAAATATCACACAGTCAAATTACAATAATAATAATAATAATTTTTAAATCTGCATGAAAATAAACCATAATTTATAAAAGTTCGCGGCTTCTCTAAAAAGATATTGTTACATGAGATTCGTGAGAGGCTGGGCATGGCTTATTGGATTGTAAAGTTCATGGCTCGAGCCACGATATGTCTCTAAACGCGCTTCGCACTTTTAGTTAAATTGAGAAGGCATTATAAAAGTGAAAGCCATTCCTGCTATTCGGTTAGGAGTAGCCGCATAGGCGGAGTGTGCTTCTGATTGGTTGACCTCCTTTTGTCTAGCAGCTCTAAATTAAGAATATCTGACTTAGCCGTTTATTTCATTATATAGCATGAGTTGCCATTCAGATTGAATATGCCAAATGCTGAACTCTGTGAGTCGTTCAACTGTAATTATTGACTTGTCGGTTAAACGTATGAGCTACTTTCGCGGTTGATTAAATGTTGTCAACATTGACGGAACTGCGACCGACAATGTTCCCTCTGATCTGAGATGATGGAATCAATTGTCAGTATAATGCGCTCAGTGTAATCAGCTGAAAGTAGATCCAAGATTGTTCTCTGTTGTTTGTTTTTCGAATAACGAAAAAAAAGGAACTGGTTCCTTTTTTATTTTTCAGTTTTTGAATAATGGAATGTGGACAACGAACAGTTTGCTTTATCGTTGTTCGTTTCCGCTTTTTCAATAGCGAAAAAACTTGTTCTTTGTTCGTTTTTCTATTTACAACGAAAAACGAACAACGAACCAGTTTGTCTTTTGTTTGTCGTTTTTGATAAAGTTAGGCTAATGTGATATCAAGCAGAACCCACACAGGCGCAAATAATTTTCGTGGTTAAATACAGGGAACAGCCATTGGAATATGGTACGTTATACTTCTGTTTCTTTAGAAATATTATATATATAATACATAGCCAATGTTTAATGTTAGCCTATTCGACGGCTGTTAAATAACACTTAAGTTTAATGCTATAAAGTTCATTTCTGCTTATACAAGCGAAATGCTACTGATGTTGATAGCCTACTCTGTTGAAATATAAAAATGTCCTACCAGAATCGTTTTAACTGATCATGATACTTTACAAAATGCCCGTGCTTGTTTTGTGCCGGCAACAGAATAGAGTTATTTAAAAAAAAATAAAGAAATTGGTTTTTCAACTGGCAATATTTACATTTGTGTCCTCTAGTCCTACCATTCTCACCATTAAGTATGAGAAAAAATGATATATCAATACTATCAATTCCCATAAAAATCTTAAACACCTCAATCAGATCTCCTCTAACTCTTCTTTTTTTCAAGAGAAAACAATTTCAAAGATCTTAATCTCTCCTCCTATGACAACCCCTATATCCCAGGCACCATTCTAATAATCCTATGTGTCCACCGCCAAAGATGTACTCGGCAACAAAGAAATCAATGTCATTCACATATAAGATACAAAATTTGCCAATGCAACAAAAGAAATTAGATCCACCCATAGAACACACTTCTTCAAAGAAAATAATACAAGTCATTACACATGTCTGAAGAACAATGGGACAGCAAGAAAAAGAGAAAAACCATGTACTTTAATCCTCCACATGCAATACCAACACCCAACAGAAAGTATGTCACCAAGAACCCTGATCAAAAGACAACCCCAAATATAGAAAAGTGTACTCAACAGACACTGCATTGGGGAAGGCAGATCTGCCTAACCAAAGGAGTTATTCACACCTCCAATACCTGTCCAGTTGACAACTTATTTATATTTCTGTATTTACTTCGTGCACCAAACGTCAAAACATGGTTTGGAAACTACATACATGACACAGAACTCAGTCAACTTCTTCTGGACATTGCCAGTCTTTTTTTGCCAGCGAGTGGCAAGAGGGTAGAACATTGTGGCTTCATGAATATCATAAGTCTGCTCCAGTGAATTCAAATGGTGATTTATGGGAGAAGTAGAAAGGTTCGTGGAACAATTTGTTATGATACCAGAAACAATGATCAGAATAACTTGCTCAAAGTGAACATGTCTTCAAAAGCATAAGACGTTATCAAGCAAGGACATTTTACTTAGGTAGTCTTCTATCTATAATTTTCAGTTATTCAATACATAAAATATAATGTTAAGTGTAAAATCTCAATAGTTTTTAGACATTTTCATTCAATGCATTTTGTGGAAAGTAACTTTCAACAGCTGTTAAGAAAACTAATTATCAGTTGAAAATAGTCGTACGTACGTACGACATACAAATTTATATACTTGAGCACTAAAATCTCATATATATGTAAAGATAAGTGTTAAACTCTAAATAGTTTCTTGCTGTCCATTTTTATGTGAACAAAATGATTTATACGAATTGTACATGCTGGTGTTTGGAAGCAGGCAGAACAATGTTCACAATGAATTAAAACTTCAACCACCACATTAGTAATTAGTTGTAGTGACAAGAAGGGTAATAGTACAGTGACACTGCAAGAGAGCAAATATCAGTGGGAGGAATGCAGCAATTCTAAATGTTCAGCAGGTTTGTTTATATTTTGTTGTGAATAAACAATGTTTTGAAGTATACATAATAAGAAATAAATTCTAGTAGTGGTATAATTACAATAAAGTGTTTTTCTAATATGTGTATATAATAAGGTATATTGTAGCTGATGTTGGATATGGAGAAATTATACTTCTTTGCAATGAATTTGAATTAGACTGTCTGAATGTGCATGCAGTGTAATACGGTTGTTTGAAGCTCGAAAGTTTGTACAAGGCTCGTCATCTGTGCTGATCCCTAATGTTTGATTTCTCAACCGAGAGAGGGGACTTGAAGTGTGTGTGTGTTACGTATTAGAATTTTAAATGGTCTGAAACTGAGTGAACTGATAATTTAAATTTAGTAATTAAATTGTACTTTGGATGTAATATTTAAATATATGCCGATATATTAGTCAGTTTATGATATTTGCCAACAATATTGATACACACCATCTTCGTTTTTAACACAAATACGCTTTAGTATACACATAACAATATAATTTACAGTAACAATTATTACAAATAGTTACTACAAACAAAGATTTATAAAC
>NW_013665757.1:455905-480546 GCF_000517525.1 Limulus polyphemus
GCTAGGTATGTTTTTAAATGTAAACTCAATTCTACAAACGTTGACAGTAAAATAAATATATAACAACAAATTCGTTACAGTGTGCATGTGTATTTTCTTATAGGAAAGCCACATCGGGCTATCTGCCGTGTCCACTGAAGGGATTTGAACCCCTGATTCTAGCATTGCAAATCCGAAGACTTACTGCTGTCTCACCAGGGGACGGAACTTGGAGTCAAAATTCTCCCAGATTCTGTGGATGTTCTGGGGAGAAATTAAGCACAGAAGTTGCTTTATTTGCATTTATACGTTACATTTTTACAGAACAGTGGGGTGATTTGACGTGAAGGATGTTTTGAAAAATGCAACAAATTTAGTCATTAATCTGAGTGTTGATTGACTTGAAAAAAAAAGAGTATAATTTGTTGTGGTTAGTATCTTTAACTGACATATTCCAGACAAGAACAACAAATAACTTTCTAAACTCCAATCATTTTAGTTGTATTTCCATTTTACATAACAAATGATATATTTGTTCATGTTGAGAAACATAGTGATTTGTTATTTTAAAGGTACATCGTAGTTGCAAACACTTTATGCAATGGAACTCATTTTTGTGGCTACTGTTGGGATGAAGACAACAGCATGTGGTGCAAGTATGACGGATTGTCAACTTCATAAATCAAAGTTGTGGAAGAAAAGGGCAATGATGGAGGACTGGAACATGTTGTTTTACCAATTTCATGCAGATAGGAAGTACAATAAAAAAGAAATTAAGACTTCATTATATTTGACATTACTTTTACTGAATGCTATCTTCAAGTGTAACAATATGCAGAGTAATTTGTAAAGTTATATCATTTCTATGATGTAATGAACTACTGGATTACTGTTATTTTTGAACGTTTTGGTTGTTAATATTATTAATTCAGTATTTTCAAATCCTATGGTGTCAATGTAAAGAAATATTTCAATTATTAAATTGACAGACTTTTATTTGGCTTTAATAAAAGACATTCTGGGGCAAAGACTTTGAAAATTTTATACAGTATTTCTTTATGTATTTCACCTGTCAGTAATAATTAAATCAAGAGTGTAAAATAATTACACTGTAAGAAACTGAAAGTTTATGTTTGGTAATATAAAATGGCTTTATATTTAACCAAGGTGGGTGAAAAGAAAACGTGTGCCATGTTAAATAAAGTGTCTGATTTCTTTCTTTCAACTTCTTCAAAATATCAGTCATTGTTATTAGCTGTTCTTAGTGAAGATAGCTTTAACCGTGTGTATGAAATGCACTGGGGACAAGGCCCATGAGACTGTGAGTGTTTTCCTGAATTATCCACAGACAATTGCAATTTTTTAAAGGTATTCACTGATGGTATCAAAAATGAAACAAACTCTGCACAAACAGCTGAAATAGCGAATATCTGAGAGCTGAAGATAGAAAAAGTAGAAGTGAACTGTAATATTTTTCCATTACTCAAAAGCTGAAAAACGAAAAAAGAACCAGTTCGTTTTTCAGCTTCTTAAAAATGAACAACAAACTTGTTGTTTGTTATTTAAAAATTGAAAAAAGAAATAAAAGAACCACTTCGTTTTTCAGAAGCTGAAAAATAAACTGGTTCCTTGTTCATCTTCCCCTATTCAATAGCTGAAAACAAACTGGTTCCTTGTTCATCTTCCCCTATTCAATAGCTGAAAACAAACTGGTTCCTTGTTCATCTTCTCCTATTCAAATGCTGAAAACAAACTGGTTCCTTGTTCATCTTCCCCTATTCAATAAATGAGAAAACGAACAACGAAAAAGTTCGTTTTTCGTTATTTAAAAATCTAATAATAAAAAACAAATTGATTCGTTGTTCGTTTGTAGTTATTTAAAAAAACGAATACCAAAATATGAACTAATTCAATTTTTGTTTTCAATAGCTGATAAACAAAGTAAAAATAGTTTGTTTTTCATTATTCGAAAAACGAACAACTTGGATCTAACTTCAGCTTCCCCTCAGTATAATAGTGCAGAAAGCAGTTATAATCCCGCTTTTGCTGAAATTCTCTTAATACTCACAGTAATTTAAAAAGTCCGTTTAAATAACGTATTTGATGCGATTTGGTGAGGGTGTTATCAGAAAACCTCACGTTAAAGAAAGCTTGTTAACTCTTGATAGTCAATAATGTTTGAGATCAAAACTAAAATTAAAAAAATGATCTTTGTTACCAGTATCCATTCAAATTTGATGTCGTCTTTTATTTTTCTAGTAATATGAATTATGATCCTTGCTATATTTTTGATTTTTTACCATCTCTGCGTCTGGAATTTTCACATTACTTAAAAAAACTTCAATAAGATCGGACTTTAAAGTTCGAACTTTAACATCAACAAACTACTTACTTTAGGATTCTTAAGAAAGTTTTATGGTTTGTCTTAAAAACAGTCTTATTCTAACTGGCTCAATGGTAATTTGAGAGCTTATTACATTAAAATTCAGGGTTTGATCACTGCTGTGAGAAAGGTGCGGATAACCCGTTATGTAGCTTTGTGCTTAAGACAAATAAACCTTAAAAACAGATTATTGAGCACAAAAGCTAAAAATATGGCAGCAGGAATCATGTGATCGACATTTGTTAGATTGTTTGTTTGTTTGTTTGTTTTTAATTATGCACAAAGCTACACAAGGGCTATCTGTGATCTGCCCACCACGGGTATCGAAACCCGGTTTCTAGCGTTGTAAGTCCGCAGGCATACCGCTGTGCCACTGGGGGGCACATTTGTTAGATATAGTATTCATAGTATTTTTTGTTTAATTTTGTATACATTAGTATGTATAGGGAAGAAAACACATGAATTTATTATTTTTGAATGAAAGAAAATACAGTGGAAATTCCCTATATAGTACAACTCGGTTCCATAGGTGTTTGTTTGTTTGTAGTCAAGCACAGAGTTGCAAAATAGGCTATCTATGTTCTGCCCACCACTGTATTGAAACCCGGTTTCTGGCGTTGTAAGTCCGCAGACATACCACTGTGCCACTGGGGGGTTTACAATTCTGTTTCCAATATTGAACTAAGTCTCGGCTGAGATTTGTCTCAAGTAATATTGCAGAAATTAGTTTTTACACTTGTACAAACATCGTTAACATGGAGTTTACAAGATGAATGGACAGGTATGTGATGGATACATTAGTGAGTTAATGTAAGAATAAATGGGTAAACTTGATGATATTGTGGATAGATGTGCAGATGAATAATATAATGAAGGATTAATGAATAGATTGATGTATTGATTGATAACAAATACAATGGAAATAAGTTAGATTAAATAAAATGACCAAGTAAGAAAAACATTTCTTTACTAGCAACTGTAACTCCGGATCCACGTTGATTATCCTTAGGAACACCCACCAGTAACAGTAACTCAGTCTCCACGTTCGTTGCCTTTAGGGGTATCCAACAATAACTGTAAATCGGGCTCCGAGGACGTGGCGAATTGTTGTATTATTGTCTTGGAAGGGCCCTTTCCATAAAATTGAAAATAGAGAATTGGAATGAACTGATCTCATGGATAATTACCACTAAAACACATACGTAATAGGCAATTTTCCATGCAATACTGACATTTATGTGTGTAATTTATCCACTATTTGCCCTTCTAAGAGGATCAACAAACCTAATCGTTGCCACAATAATGTTCCCCACTTCTCTAAACCGCCTTTAACAGTTTGCATTGACTCAATAACACAAGCACTAATAAGTGCCTCTTTCTCCATATCTTAACTCTACTATAAGCAAAGAAAAATATAGAAAGCAACTCATCAGAGCACATCACATGCTTCTTACATATTTATTGTTTATGGTTTGCTCTCTAAGTACCACTGAACCCATGCTTTTCTTTTAGCAAATGAGAGAAGCTTTTTTTTTCGAATTGGTTGTTGGCTTTCATACAACAGTTCGTTTTTTTAAGATCTTTCGCATGGTGCCTCTGTTGCATTTTACAAGCCTTTAAATCGTGTTTCTCCTCAGTCAGTTACCAGTAGTTGGTGACAAGTTTCCTAGTGGCAGCAATATCTGCTTTTGGTTGCCACTGTTAATATATTCTAGTGACAAGTGTCTCTGAATAGCTAGTTAAGGAAACGGAAGCCGATAATCACGTCCCTTTGAAAGTTAAGTATCTCATTTCTCCTATCATTTGCATTTATAGGGCTTAAATTGTTATCTGACTCACAACATGATCCGTACTAAACGTATTTTGCATATGATAATAAATGAGTGCTCTGCAAACGTGCATGTATGTGTGTGCAAGACCAAAAATAAGGGGAAGGCAAATGAGTGCAATTGTTCCAAGTCCTCCAGATCGAAGGCCTTCCTCAGCTAAGAAAAAATTAAGAAACTGAATGTCTCATTTAAAAATACATGTTTGCAGTACGACAACAGCGAATTTAGTCGTTTCATATAACCTTATTATTTTATAGTGTTTCATTAACATGTTTTTACAACTTGTTCTTTCACATATATATTTGCTCGGCCATTTAACAAAAATTCGTTGTCATTACCTTTATGTTTATTATAAATACTAGAATTAGTATTCTGTATATTATATACGTATCACCTCTGTTTGTGTATTGCTTAAACAATAATTAATAAATGGTATTGAACTGTATATGATTTATTTATGTAATTCATATCCGAGGGCCCATGTACAAAATTTTCTCCTTCCCAAGTCCATAATCCAGCCTTGTTTGATGTGCATGTTGAATCCTAATGAAGTGGCCAATAAGTGTATATAAGTTTGTAGAAGAGGGCGGGTGTCAAAAGCTTTAGTGACACTTACCTTACATACTTCATAGACTCTTCGTCCTTAATTAAAATCTCTTAGTAACGTTCGACAGTGAGGAAACTATTCGGCGTCATATTTCATACAATAAACATCATTTTGACTGATTAAGCTTTATTATACTGAGAGTCGTGGTAAGTTATAGTTGGGTGAATAAAGATGGATATTTAAAGCCCAGCACAGCCTTAGAAAAAATATCTTAAATAATGAGACCTTCAAAATACAATTTAAAATACTAATCAGTTAAGAAATTTAAGTTTAAGTTTATTTTTCTTATTGCTGGTTTTCATATGGGGTTGTCTCGGATTTCATGTATTTCTTTTCCTTGAACAGTCTACAATAACAAAAAGAAGTATTTATGCTTACGAAAAACGACAACAAATAAATACATGGAAGAGACTTACTAATAGGGATTACGTGAGACTTTATGATTGGTTCTAAAACTACCACATCGTCTCCATCACATAACGTGAGAAACTTTCTGGTAATCACACCTCGACACGTAGAATTACTAGCTGTCTCATGAGCGGAGGAGTGTTTTAATCACCTTAGTATTGTTTCGTCTCTTGTTTAGCAGTTAATGAGTCAAATTTGCTTTAATCGTTGTTGTACTACTTTTTGCCACCTAGCTGAGATTACTTAATAATCGCCTCTTTGCATGAGTTGAAGAATATATAAAATAATGCATGGATAATTACCACTAAAACACATAGGTAATAGGCAATTTTCCATGGCTTAAAATAAATTATTAACATCTCATATTCTTGTTATGGTGCCAAAAAAAGCACATTCACGTGAAGTAAACATTTTAACTGAAAGCAATTATTAACTTTTACCGAGGCATAAACAGATTAAAAGTAGTATTACACAAGGGACTAATTAGATACTTATCACCAAGCTAATAAATTAAAATTTTATAGCTATATTTAATTCATCACGTTTCTAGCAGTATTAAGTTTTAACATACACCGAAAGGTTACTTTGCAAAATATTAAGAGTAAAGTTAAACCCAAATATTAGTTGTCTACAAAAACGCCCTTTGTTTTGTCTGGAAAACACCAAATATATATTATCGTATTTTCAGAAAACCAAAGTTGTCTTTCTGAGTTAACATTAAATGACAAATTCTTATAGAATTATTAAAAACAAATGAGTGTAAGTTTTAGGTGAATGATTACATTAAACAGCCCAGTTTTTAGTTAACACAGACAACTCACTCAAACAGAATGAGAAATTGTAAATCAAAACAATTTACCACGTTCATTTCTTCTGTCAAATTATCATAGTGCTAGAAAACATTCCAAGTTCAGCTTACTATGCAGCTAGTATTTACTCATACTTTACGCATCCAACCTAGGATTATGAAGAAAGGTCTCAAACAGTAGTTTTTATATTAGCTAGTTATAGTCTTTTTACACATTTTAATCATAATCCTATACTCTCTTACATATTTCTTTTTTTCAAAAATCTTGAGAGCTTGATATGTAATCTCTTCTCTCTCTCTATATATATATATATATACACGAACACACTGTTCGAGAAACGTAACCTCTTTTGCAAATATAGTTCAAGAAGCCTAACATTTAAACTCTCCTACACATCTCCTTTTCCGACTTATCAATTCTTTTCTCCCATATATTCTGTTAAAGAAGCTTAAAGCTTAACAAATGCTCTCTCCTACAGATCTTGTATAAGAAGTCTAACTACTTCGCTCCCCTATGCATCTTATTCAAGAATCTTAACAACTAAGCTCTCCTACGCATACTGTAAAGCTTAACATTTCAGGTTTACACACGTAGAACATTAAAAACAATACTTAGTGTAATCTAAAAACTCTCTTTCAAAATCAGGGAACTATAAGCTGTGCTCAAGAGCGATCTTTCTCTCTGAAAAGATAGTAAAAAGAGATATTGAGCCTTAAAGAATATAACTGCAAACATCGACGTAAATTCCTATGTCCGCAGGCAGAAGTTAACATGCACATTTACAACGTTCCATTAAAAGGTATTTACTTCAACAGAGGATAAAAGCATAGCCTATCTCTATCCATCTTATCTATGTAGAAATGATAAGAAGAGAAAAGTAAAATAACCCTAGCTGAGGATAACCTACAAACGTGCCACTCATCATTTCAGGTTGTTCCATCAGTACCACTTCGTGCATACAGTATTGAGAATTAGGTCAGCTTATGTGCTCCTCTCCAAGAAGGTGCAGCCCCGTTATTTAGCAATCTAAATTCCATGCAAATGTTTAGATGTGGAGCAGTACTGGGGTCGAGGGGTCAAAGGTTAAAGGCCACACGACGGGAGTAGAAAAACTCTGTATAAACACCATTATGCAGGGTTTATACGGAGTGCATGAATATTTTCACAGGGAAAAATAGAATACTGTGTGACATCACGTCATGCATCACTAGGGGTTTAGACAAGGGTTATGAACTTCTGGGTTTTATATGATGATGTGACTTTCGAAGAAACAAAAGTGATTTTCACTTTAACTGTTTAATTTTGAGTGTTACTTGGATATAAAGTGCTCTGACATAGGAATATGAGCACTTCCGAAAACAATGATATTACCTGGAATACTTCAAATACTACCACACCCGTGATATACTTAACTCTAGTAAACATGAATCCTTTCGAACATAGAAAAGACGAAGCTATCAGGTACTGATGGATCTGTTTCTACTCAGTTTTATGCTTTTGTTGCATTGCAGATTGATATCACCAATGTCAGCTCTATGGCAAGGCCCATTTCATTATGCCTGGACACTGTATTTGGTAGCTTTCGCAGCTCTTGAGATGTGAGAATGTTTCGGGAATTATTTCAGAATTTGGTGAATGTATAAAAAAAATCAAAATTGCTGAATGGATTTAAGTTCAGATCTGTATTTTACACGATAATTATCTCAGAATATTCTGCATTTGCACAATTTATCTCGTTATGTTATGTGAATGCACACGAATAGTATTTCAATATCATGTATCAATTTTGTTTTGGGAAGTACTTCGTGATATTGTGTGAATGTTCTCGGATAATGTCTCAAGATGTTGTGTGAATGTGTGTAGGAAAAAAAGCAACTCATTCACTTTAAATCAACAAGTCTTTTTGTTTGTTTATTTGTAGTTAAGCACGAAGCTATACAATGGACTATTCGTTCTGTGCCCACCATGGGTATCGAAACTCGGTTTTTAGTGTTAGAAGCCCCCAGAGTTGCCGCTGAGCCACGGGCGGGGGGGGGGGAGGTCATCAACTAACTGGTGCAAGAAAACCCAGTTTCTAGATTATTTTCTAATAAAAGCACTTCGACTTCCTAAACTATTAATTAAGATATAGTATATGAAGTGTTTTAATGGAGTAACCGTCTAAAAATATTGCAATTTGTGGCATGAAATGCTTGGAATACACTCTACGGTTATTCATATCTTGGGAAAACTCATTCATTAAATTTGTAAAAGAAAGAATTTACAGTTTAACCCTTGAAATGTTTCAACATTTATTTATAGAATTATAATGCTACCAAATCATTATGTCAATCTATATCCAACTCTGCGATTATTATCGAACTAGTCCATAAATATTAATGTTCACTCGTCAAAACACCGAAAAGAGGATAAAGAATACAAATTCAGTCACACAGACAATTCATAAAAGTTAATGAAGGTGATGGCTTTATGATTTTATTTTTATTTTTTTTTCTCATGTACGAAACATTACGCACGCAATAGGATAAACAGTCCCCTGTGATTCAGATTTAACTTTGAACTGCAGGACAGAAAGAAAACAACCAGTATACAGTATCCGCTGCGTAAAGTTGCTGCTCTTAACCGAATAGCGGAATTAACTTTCACTCTTATTACATACCTACAGCTGAAAGTGCAAAGCGTTTTTGGCAGCACTACGTCTCGAACCCGAGCCAATTGGATCCCCAATCCGATAGCAAACCAATAGATAACACTTGGGCCTTATAATGTTAGGTTTAGAAAAATAAAATGGTTGCCAGTGGGACAATTAACATGCACTACTGATTTTGAATAAGATATCCCTTTAGTTGTGTTCGAAAGAAAGGCACCTAAAATTTATTGGAAAAGAAAAACAAATCCATAACAACGATAAGGTTCTAAAATTTGTTTAAATACATATACTTATTATTCATTATTAGGAGGTTTGAGATTTTCAATTAAATTTAAAAAAGAGAACCTATGTATTAAGATTTGGTTGTGTGTATTATATTTTTATACTTAATTTCACCATGTTTTTTCTTGTTGCAGGGTTCGGCTGCTTACTCCTAGCTCCAGCGAAGGGAATTTTCAGGAAACGCAATCTGATCTTGTCTTGATCAACAAAGGAGGGCGCATGAACGTGTGCAAGAGGTCAACCTGTATTCCATTTGCAAATGTTAACAATGCAAGGACGCGAGATTAAATAAAGATCACACCATCGTACTGGACTCTGAACTACTGAAACTCATAGAGTGAAGACGTATTTCAGAGTGTTGTAGGTTTCTGTTGAGTTCCATGCATTCCAAGGTTTACTCTAACTTAAAATAGAGATTTGTACATTAGAAACAATTATGAGCTACACCTGTTGACTTGCATTATTGTCTTTTAACTTATTTGTTATTTACTTGCTTTTTTAATTAGTTCGGACATTAGTTGAGGCTCATAAAATCGTTGTTTTAGTTTACCTGGGACAACGTATACTGTATTCGATCTCTATAGCAGATAAGATAGCTTAAGTCTTTAACTGCGGTTGACATCATATGATGTTAGCATTTTGCGCTCAATATTTTGAATGGCCTGCCGCAAAAAATCGCGAATCTATGCGCATGGGGTGGTAAGTAGAGTTACACAAGCCGCAAACGAAGGATTAAAGGTAAACTTAATTCTTATACAATGCCCCCCCTCCCCCTCCTCCGATGGCTCAATTGTAAGCCTAAGGGCTTATAATGCTAAAAGACGTGTTTCAATACGACGGTGGGTAGAACACAGATACCCATTACGTAGCGTTGTGCTTAACAAACTTACCTGTCTGGATTTAGTATCAAACTTGTTTTGAGTATTGAATCTACGTGACTGTCGAATTGGAAAATTGAAACCGAATTACAGTTTAAGTTATCCGTTTTTGCTCTATATAAACGTTTTACTTTATACCTGTACGTTTCTTTCTTTCTGCACAGTTCGGTTGCCTACTTCTGTCTTCAGTACCATTACTGTGGTAACCAGCACCACCCATCTACAACGAATCTTCAAGTTGGAGCTGGTGGGCTTTCCATAAAATGTATTTAAGAAAAGAAGTTAAAGCAAGTGTGGGAAATTCATTTCAATGGGGTTGAGAAATTCTTTTGTAGTTATATAAAGGAAGTAAAACGTCGATGTCACTTAACCATGGGGAGAAGTAATGGTTAAAACAAGAATGTCAAAGCGTAGAATACTATTTTCAAAAATAAAGGAAACTGAGTAGAAAACATAAATCTGAAAGACACGGAAAAGTAACTGCAAAACTGATTATCCATGACTATAGATGTGTAGCGCATATTCAAATGAGTTTCTTTAAACAAACAAATGTTGGACTGAAGAGCACACACGAAAATTTCAAAAATAGCATCCATAAAAATTTCTTTTCCTAATAGTGGATCTAAACATTATGATAGTATTAATGATCAAAAAACTTGTTTTATTAACGAAATTCTCATTTTTTAATAGTCAAACACAAACGCAAGCTTAATCTGCCTTTTTACACTTCTCAAAACTGCGCGAGTTTTTGAAAAGACTAAAAGATGTTCGGTCTCAAGCATTTGTTCAATATGATTGAAGTTTTTAGATTGGCGTTTGTATATAATCAACTCTAAGTAGTCTCATCCTACTTCACAGCCTGAATTGTCTTTTATAACATAGTTAATATTTGGAGAATTAGTTCAACTATGAAATACAAATAGAGATGTCCAAGTTTAACAGGTGAGTGTAATTCTAAACCTAACGTGACTATAAAATTTAAGATGGAAAAGTGAAAGGACAATTTCTACATCAAATATTAGGATACAGCTCCTCCGTCGGTAAAGGGTCAGTGCTCTCTTTATCTTTTACGACCCTTATAGGCGTTATATGTAACAAATATTTCTGATTTGAGATTGGTGAAACTTCAGCCCTTAGTAAGTCGAGTCATGACTTTTTCTGCCCGATCAGAGCACGGTTCGTGATTTTTACCAGTCATGATGAGACTTTTAGGTGTTTCCAAACATTTTTTTTCTTCCTTTCGAACTACATTATCAGTCTTATTCTTGAAAATAAAGATATTAGTCCATTATTTTTCGTTTAGATATATATTTAAGGGACGATTTTTTTATATTATCAAAAAAAAAAGGATTGTTTTGTCTCAATGGTTTAGCTATACACTTTTATCAGCCCATCAGTAGCACAGCTGCATGTCTGCGGACTTACAACGCTAGAAACCGAGTTTCGATACCCGTGGTGGGCCGAGAACAGATAGCCCATTGTGTAGCTTTGTGCTTAACTTCAAACAAACAAAACACTTTTATCAAGATAACATGGGTGTAGCACATAGGAATAGCTCTGGTATAACAGTTCAGAAAATTCCAAACCACAAGCGTAAATCTTGTTATTTGAAGCTCAGTATAAAAAGTTTTTTGACCAAGAGAATTTTTCAAGCAAAGAATTTTTCAGACCTCAACTCCTATGACTTGTTAACTTTGATGGTGTTTGTGACAAAGAAAACGAGCTTCAACTATCACATTCTATAATTTTATAATGTTCTGAACAACTAAAAGCTAACAGACAGCAAAATTCGAAAAACATTTCTACTTACTGGGCAGGTGTTCTAAACTCATGAGTTCTCAGCTTTTAAACCAATAACGCTACTTTTTTCATAAACTCTGTGAAAAAGTAATCATGGCCCATTTGTTCTCATTTTATAGAACATGCTTATACTGCTTTAATTCAATTAGAAATTCCATAGTGCAAGTGTTGCACCTACAGCAGTCTTAGGTATATTCTGAACGATGCTACGAGAAATCCAGTATAGCTTGTGAAACTACTTGACACATCGTCCAGAAGCAAGGCCTAAAGTAGTGAAAACCAGAAAGACCTGAAGCAAGGCCTATGTAGTGGAAACCAGAAGTAAGGCCTACTAAGTAATAGAAACCAGAAAGACTTGAAGCAAGGCCTAAGTAGTGAAAACCAGAAAGACCCGAAGCAAGGCCTATGTAGTGGAAACCAGAAGTAAGGCCTACTAAGTAATGAAAACCAGAAAGACTTGAAGCAAGGCCTAAGTAGTTGAAACCAAAAAGACCTGCGCTGACTGGATTATTAAACTTCATCAATAATCTGTAGATCGGTAGTTTGTGTTATTATATCACAATGCACAACACTTCAGTTGAAACGCTATTTATATGTCAGTAACTTATGACATATAAATTATTATGGTAATTAAAGAATATAAAGAGTATTTCGAAACATAATTTATCATTTCCCTAAACTACGGCAAGTCAGTATGTGTTAAGAATGAAAGTCAATATTTCCTAATAAAATAAAAAGTCTATACGTATTAATAATGAAAGTCAGTATTTCCTAATAAAACAAATAGCCAGTATGACTTAATAAAATAAGTCAATATTTCCTAATAAAATAACAAGTCAGTATGACTTAATAATTAAATTCAATGTTTCTTAATAAAACAAGAAGTCAGTATTTCTTGATAAAACAAGTCAATAATTCTTAATGAGACAATAAGTCAATATTTTGTAATTAAACAATAAATTTGTTTGTTGTAAAGCACAATCCTATACAATGGGCTACCATGGGTATCAAAACCCAATTTTTAGCGTTATAAGTCCAATGACTTACCACCGAGCCACCGGGAAGCAAACAATAATTTGCCAGTTATATAATAATTATAATAATAATTATCCCTACCATCAGACAAGTCTGACTGGATGAGAGGAAAGGGATTAGCTGTCTAGAGAAAAGCTTCATATAAGTTAGAGAAGTTAAAGACAACTTAACTTTATTAAATGTTTTTTAACTTTGTTATGGTAGAAATATTTGGAAAATATATTAAAAGTTTTAATGATATTCCGTAAACTTTGATAAAAAGAAAGTCAGCCAGAAATTTCAAAGCTTAGGGAAAATGGAAAAGCTCAGAAGTTTTTCCTAAATGCAATAAAGGAGACTTTCGTTTCAGAAATGAATGAATATGTGTTTAGCCACAAGTTTATAACACTAGTGAAATGACAAGTACTCTACTTGTTTTTCTTGAGTTTAGATTTGTGATACTTGTGGAAGCTGTTTATAAATTCATAAGAACTTAGTATGACACTCGTGGTCCACAGTTTCATTACTTTGTCCGTCTAAGCATTTCGGATTGTAAAAGTAAATCGGTTGTAGAACTTGTGCTTACATTTGTATATTTATTCATTTTTGGTCGAATGTGATTTGCAGATTCCTATGGAGAAATTAAATTAATTTCTGAAGTTGTAACTTCTATATTGTTTGTGTAAAAAATACAACAATGATTAAAAACCACCGTGAAAAAAAAAAGCAAACATGTCAGTCAGTTGGCCTTCAATGGAAACTGATGAAAACATCGTATTTTTTGCTTCTCCTCTCCTCTCACGACACACACACTTCTCGCTTGCGGCGTCTGCAAAGAATGTTTTGTCTATTTCATGATTTTGATGTTTTATCACTTCGAATCTGCACTCATTTGTTACCTTCATATTGTTTCAATTGTTTAACTTGTTACACTTTACACTCGCTGTAAAAGGTAACTTTCGCAAGTAATTATCCGCCATAATGGCTTCTGTAACGATTTGAGATCAAGGTCTCTTGGTTTGAGATTTTAAATGGGCAGAAATGACGAGTTAATGGACGCATCGACTCCTACATCTTGTGGAATGGTAGTACTAATATCACACATTATAGTGACCTCTTACGACCTTTGCGTTATCGTACACTGGTATAGATAGCCCTTACTTTATCCTGCTTGACCCCTACCGTGTTATACTGGTCGACACATTCTTTGAAGAATCTGCACTCTCGCCGGACTTTAGATCTATCGAATATCTATTGAATGCTATTGGGAAACACGTCGTATCCTGTTAAGTGACTCCAATTACGAAAGATGCTCTAGAAACAAACCTTTTTCACAGAATTATCAAGAACTTTATCAACAACCTGATTTTTAAGGATGTAGCATTAGTGGTGTGGTTAAGACGCTCGACTTGCTCCTCTCCAGGTAGTCTTCTTTAATTTAGCAGTGAAGAACTAGAGGGAAGTTAAAACCACCCACTGCCAATTATTGGGCTACTCTTTTACCAACGAATGGTTGGATTGATCGTCCCATTATAATGCCCTCACGGCTGAAAAGGCGAAAACGTTCGGTGTCGGGGATTCGAACCCGCAACCCACAGATTGCGAGTTGAGCGTCCCGACCACTAGACCATGCCAGGGCGGATATTTTAGTTAACTACGTTCTAATATTTCTTGCTCCTAGAACTATTTTTCTTGTAAGGTAACAGAAAATGTTAGCAGTGAAAGATCATGACAAGTCTAAAAAAGTCACGAGTGCAAGTTAAGAAGAATGTATAACACACTATATATACAACATATCCAGTACTGACGAGGTTTTTTCTCAATATCAGGTCTCATTAAACGTAGTAGTGGTTGAGACACTATACATAATATTAAATTGCATGAATAACAACTGTCACTGTTTGATCTAAATTAAGTTAAAGAAGTGTAATTTATATCAATATTACGAGTCATTTACAAATCAGAATTGAGTTGAGGATACATAACACAATATTTATTATTATTATTGTTTATTCATTTTTACTTTAACTAATATTACATTATATCTTTACCATTTATTGTACGATAGTTTTAAATAACAACTGTTACTGTTTGATCTAAATTAAGTTAAAGAAGTGTAATTTATATCAATGTTACGAGTTATTTACAAATCAGAATTGAGTTGAGGATACATAACACAATATGTATTATTATTATTGTTTATTTATTTTTACTTCAACTAATATTACATTCTATCTTTACCATTTATTGTACGATAGTTTTAAAGGACACTGCTTCATTTTCTTCTTGTTAAAAATATATTTTCGATTGTGTTTTATTGTGTGTAGTTTTAAAGTGTGTTTTTTTTCCTTGAATACATAACTAATTTAGAATAGGTGGAGTTTTCTGTTACCAAACCAGTATGCCACTTGTTCTGACTTATTTCTATTTCCGCCTCCGTTGTCCTGACTAATAAATTTAAGTCGTTGTTTGTAGGTAGTCACATTAATATCTTTAGAGTCAGCTTGTTTGACGTTGTTAAGAAGCGTCTGATCGTGCCAACACCATTAGTGACCTGTCCTGGTGGAGAATGTCCTTCTTTTTCGTGACTTCTTTTTCTACGTAAGATGGTTTTCTTTTTTCTGGTTAAATGAGATTAACGCTAATTGTACACTCAATGTAGAGTAGTATTTGGTCGTATAACAGGAACTGAGTAATGATTTGGCATCATTGTGGATCACAATTCGTGATATTCGGTGTACGTATATGGTGTGGCGTCACTGTAAACCAGAACTTTGTCATGATACGTAATATATAGGACGAGTTTTGGCAAGATATAAGTCACGGAAATATGCTTTCAGAGAATAAATAGTTGGGGATGGCTTTTCATAACCTTTTAAATCTGTGTCAATTCGTTCGAGAGAAAAAGTTTTTTATGTTGTACAATCTCATTTAGTGTGAAGACCTTGAAAATATAGCCAATCTTACGTTTTCTCTTGTTGGTTCGTGTTTAAAGATGGGAACTCAGTAGGTCAGTGGTAGCTAGTTTATCATTGAGAAGGTCAAATCCATTATAAACACAAAGAATCTTGCTTCATTGACTACTACACGACATCAACAAATCAAATTTCACTATTCAACTATGGGTCAAATGCGAAAAACCTTCTTGTTTTCGTGGCTCTTTGATAAGCAAAAGACGCTCTTTACTCTAATGACATAAATCATTCCAGATCTTCAAGGCACGACTTTCATAGAAGCCCACGCTTGTATAGCTAAAAATCTTGATTAATAATCATAATAATTATTCATAAATGGAGCTGGGTATGTTTTCTTTGTATGCATATTGCCTTCGAAAATTCTCTAATTCTGTTATTACTTTGACGTAATCTAAATCCCTGTTTCTTTTCCTATCTTGATGTATTCCAAATCAATTTCTGTTGTTAATTTGACGTATTCTTAATCCGTGCTTCTGACCCTATCTCGATGTATTCGAAATGAACTTCTGTTATCAACTTGACGTATTCTACATCCATGTTTTTATTCCTATCTTGATGTATTCTAAATCAACTTCTGTTATTAACTTGATGTATTCTAAATTAACTTCTGTTATTAACTTGATGTATTCTAAATCACTGCTTCTGTTCCTATCTTGATATAGTCTAAGCTTCTGCTTCTGTTCCTATCTTAATATATTCTATGCTTCTGTTTTTGTTCCTGTCTTCATATGTTCTAAATCCCCGCTTCTATTCTTTTGTTAACTCAAATTATAACTGATTCACTTTTGTTTTTCGTATTATCTTAGTATAATCCCGCTTTTTTTATTTGAGATTTTCCGATACTTGTAATTTTTCATATATTTGCACTTTTGTTAAATCGGCGTATATTAATTAATTATATTATTATTTTGATGTTCATTTTAGCACAGAATTTCTTAAAAGTTAAGATTAAAGTGTGTTATGCTCGGATGAGTATACAATTACCAAAGTGTAATTTTTTAAACAAAAATAAAGAAACAAAAAGAATAAATAAACACTTCAGATGAACGTACTAAGAATAGTTTTCAATGATAATTTGTTTTCTTTCTCTATTTTACATGGGATATTTTAATAGTTTATCTTGGAGGCTGTCTAAGACTACAGCACATACTATCTTATAAGCCAACTGATACCACGAAAAGAAAGAACATTGAATATATTTTAATACAAAGCTAGACACAATTTAATGTGACATTGTAAGATACCAGTACCGGTGTCATAGCCTTCTGTACAATGAAAGAAACAAGCGACAGCACGTTATGGAGACTTTGTTTTATGTAAGCTCGAACTCCAGCTCTTCTCTGTAGTTGTCTCTCATCATTATGCGAAGAAACTTCAATATTAATCAAGAGCCAGTCATTTGTCAAAAATGGCAATTACAGTGTTGTTTCTCAAGTTCAAAGTTTGTATTTAAAACTGATTCCCTAATGTAGAATAATTAAAATTAATTATTAATATAAATTCAGTTCTTCAGAATTGTAACTAAAAAAAGCACGATTTTTACCTATTTATTCTCAGAAATTTCAATGCACGTTTAATTTTTTTCCTTATATTTCCTGTCAGCAATTAAACTAGGTAGTTTTCCATTACTTTATGCACTCGTAATTGACTAACACGTATTGATTCAACACACGTGACTGTGTTTTAAGATGCAGATTATTTTAGATAAACAAGCAAAAAAAGGAAATGATAATACAGTTAACCTGAAAACTATTTGTGTTTAATCGTACTCACAGAAATGTGAAAGTAGATTTTCTTCAAAGTATATTTTAAACCTCACCTAAAGCCAATTATATATTCATATATTTTCATACTGTAAGTTTTGCTTTTAAATGAAGTAATCAGAATGTGAATTCATTTAACCAAACTCACACTGTAAGCTTTTTGCTTTTCATGATTTTAACTAATTTTTGTTGGTATTGTTACGTATCTGCTCGTCTGTTAATTTCCGCTATAAATTCTTTCCGAGGAATTTCAGCGATACAAGTCCTTTCTTAATTAAAACTAGTTTATTCTTTCTTGATACAACTTTGTAATCCCCCAAATTTCCACCGTCACTTTTAACAACCTTTATAACACACGCTATAAATCACAGTGGTTCATACACTTTACTTATGGTGCCTACTGTTCGCTTAACTCAATTATCTATATCTTCAATCTATCTGCCAATCTCGCTGGCTTTCTTTGCCAAGCTTATATACTAGAAAAAGAGGGTGCCTCGAAAAAACTAGAGTTGCCAGCAAAATTCATGATCTTTCTAGAAACTCCAGCGCGCATGCTCCCAGCGTTGCGTGACTTCCGCTATCGTAACAGTATTTTATTCCGAAACTACTCTGTATCTTCACTGACTATTGTCTTGTGCTCTAATGTCTCAACAATCAACTATTCAATTTGTATTTTCATTCTTCTGTGTGTCGTATTGTTGTTATGGTTTCTGTCGTTGGGCTGGTTATTATTCATTATTATATTATTCAAGCCATCAGAATCATAACGCATTGGTCCAACGTGTAGCGAAACAAGTCTATCATAATTTAGTTATCAATTTCTTGGTGGGAATCAAATCATGACTACGCATTGCATCAATGCGTTATAGCCCTCTAGATAAATAGCTAACAAGGTCATAAAGTACTGACTCAACGAGTTGTGAAGGTTCGATTAGGCTTTGAATCGGGTCAATATGCTATGGCACTGTTGGCTGGCGATATACAGGATATTCAGTTAAAACAGTGCAAAGTCCAGTCCACTTAATGATAACAAAATCATTTTTTTTGTGTTACTTCAACTGCATCGTATAAGTTTTACAAGTTAAACCTTATTTCACGTTTTAAAATTGAAATTCCGAAACTAATGATAAGCCTAACTCACAGTTAAAACTAAACAGTCACTTACACACGTATCTCTACTTCTTTGTTGATATAAAGATTAGAAATTAATGCGCGGAACTAGCTAACAAATTGTCTAACACACTAAAAAACAATCTCAGTAATCGGTCAATACTGTTACAGACTCACTAACTAATTCAACAAGCTACTGGTCTCAAGAAAATTGTGGACATCACCTCACATATAGAACTCTCTTGCCAAAACAATACAAACGTTTAAATTAAAATATTAAAAGTAGTGTACAACAGTATTTTATGTTCACAAGCAACATATTTGCTACTTCATTGTTCAGTGCGTCATAATTTGTATGTGTAAAAGCGTAAAACTGATAATAGAATTCCTCTCTCTCAAAAAAAAAGAAGAAAAACCTCTTTAAAATGGCGTCAAGTTCTCACTGTTCTGAATACTTTCAACATGCACATTTTGAGCAAACTTCATCCCTTATAAATTATTGGATCTTGAACTTTAAACTGTACAGGTGTTAGCAATCTTAATTGGCATCATATTCAGGTCTAGCAACATGAACAACGCAATGCCACAGACCAGCCTAAATGCGACGCATTCACTGATATTTTTTACTCACCTCTTATACGGATTGAGTTGTAACTGAAACAAGTAAAAAGGCACACTTTCTTAGCAATAAAATAATTGTATCACACTAATAATTGTAGTTTCATCTTACTTTTATACCATTAAAATTATGTTATTCTTCTCCGAACAATTTGCCTTTGAGCTTGCTTAAAAATATAGTCCTCTGACTTTGAGTTTAAATATAGTCCTCTAAGTTTGAGTTTAAATATAGTCCTTTAAGTTTGAGTTTAAATATAGTCCTCTGAGTTTGAGTTTAGATATAATCCTCTAAGTTTGAGTTTAAATATAGTCTTCTAAGTTTGAGTTTAAATATAGTCCTCTGAGTTTGAGTTTAAATATAGTCCTCTAAGTTTGAGTTTAAATATAGTCCTTTAAGTTTGAGTTTAAATATAGTCCTCTGAGTTTGAGTTTAAATATAGTCCTCTAAGTTTGAGTTTAGATATAGTCCTCTGAGTTTGAGTTTAAATATAGTCTTCTAAGTTTGAGTTTCAATATAGTCCTCTGAGTTTGAGTTTAAAGGATAAAAGTATCATGTCTCATATTTAATATTAGTGTTAGTTTTATTTCCAAATACTTCAAAAACATGAACACAGACATTTTATTTTCAAGATTTATTTTAAGCAGATTATGCAATAAGTAATAAAACATATCATTTATTTTTGCCTACCATAAAGAACTATTTCGGTAATAATTGACAATATATAAAATGGAAATGTCATTAAGGTATGCATGCCTAAGATGGAACACAATGTATTACTGAAACCGTATGAATAAAAAAAAACTGTATGTAAGTTTTAGGCCCAAAATAAAAAAGTGGGTCATACTTTTTCCTTTTTTTCATTTCCTCAGTCATAACTGGATTTAAAGTATATTTATTAAGCAAATAGAATGAATATTGGATATTGAATGTTACTGAAAGATAAAAATATTTTAAATTAGAAATGAAGTAACTAATGTTTGTAAATGATTTTTTTCCCTTTGTTAAATTCACTAGGGGTTTGAGTATGTGTAGGAAAATGCTTAAGCTATATGAGGATTGTCTGCGCTAGCGGTCCTTAATTTTGAAGTTATAGCCTAGAGGGAAGGCAGCTAGTCAACGCCACCTACCGCCAACTCTTGGGAACTATTATTTAATCGACAAGTTGGATTTGACCGCAACTTGTATAACGCACGCATGGTGTATAGTTTTACTGTAAAATAATGATGGGGTTATAGAAATAGCACAGAATGAGACAAGCACGAGGACATCGAAATTTAATTACACTTTCCAAAAGGGAAGTACGGTGGGCGACTGGGTCAGTCCTCCTTTGTCTCCAGCCAATACTTGAGGTTATATCACCATCAGACCCTTTAATTTTGAGAAATCATTTCCTTGGAACCATTACCTCCTCGTCGGTGTATTTTTTTTTTTTTGCCTTGAGATATGCCTAAAATATCTCATTTTTTTTCTTCAGCTATTGATGTTCTGTGAATGTGGACTCACAGTCAACATTCAAGAAATATACATATTTAATATCAATTTCCAATCAGAACAAGCTACTTACTTAGAGCGAAACTAAAAAACTCAACCTGCTAATGAGTATGGCTAATTCAATATATTTTTCTTACGTTCTTACTTATGGAGATTATAATGCACTGTTCCCCAGTCGGGTACCTTTGCTGTTAACGATATTTTTGGCCGTAATTCCAATAATTACGACTTTCGACCAACTTGAGAGATTTAGGTCAGTCCCAAACACACATATTAAGCTAATAATGCAAAACTATGTCTATCATAAAAATAATTGTTAAATAATGATAAACTTAGATATTTTAAATATTCTAATCAATACTGTTAACGAAAGAAACAATAACAAATAATAAAGTATAACTTACTTACGGATCACACAAACACTATCTATTGACTTCAAGTACTATCATAGTCTTAACTTTCGTAACATCAGTATAACTGCGTTAAGCTGAACTTTCCATAACCTTCCCTAAAAACGTTTTGTGACTAATGAAAACCCATTAAACAGCCCCAACAGTGTAACTTTAGAAGAAATTGACATCTGAGACAAATTACAAAATGCGTAAATCGTACAATAAATAGTGTGAACATTGGTTCGGTAATGAAAATATGACAACGTTAAATGTAATACAAAGAAGTCAATACGTTAAACACACGATGAGGTGTGTCTAATGAAACTACTCCCACTTGAACTAACCTCTGTTACTTCGTGTTTAACAACTAACGAACAAAATTTGTCATGTTTATAGAATATTTAACTTTATTTATTACTTCATGTTGTCTGTTTTTTCACCTCATAGTGTGTTTAACAACTAACGAACAAAATTTGTCATGTTTATAGAATATTTAAGTTTATTTATTACTTCATGTTGTCTGTTTTTTGAAGTAACAGAGGTTAGTTCAAGTGGGAGTAGTTGCATTAGACGCACCTCATCGTTGTCTAATGAAACTACTCCCACTTGAACTAACCTCTGTTACTTCAAAAAACAGACAAAATGAAGTAATAAATAAAGTTAAATATTCTATAAACATGACAAATTTTGTTCGTTAGTTGTTAAACACACGATGAGGTGCGTCTAATGCAACTACTCCCACTTGAACTAACCCCTGTTACTTCGTGTTTAACAACTAACGAACAAAATTTGTCATGTTTATAGAATATTTAACTTTATTTATTACTTCATGTTGTCTGTTTTTTAAAAAGCTATACGAAGGAATATCTGTGCAGGTATCGAAATCCGATTTTTAACGTTATAAGCCTTCAAAATTTCTGCTGAGCCACCAGGGAGGTGGGGGGGGGGAGTAAATACGGTAAGCCTCAATAAAGTCCAATAATAATAATAATAAGACTTAGAAAGGAAAGTTACAACAATCGTTAATATGGCAAATAAAGTAAAAGGAAAGTTACAACTATCGTAAAGATGCCAAATGAAGTAAAAGGAAAGTTACAACTATCGTAAAGATGGCAAATAGAGTAAAAGGAAAGTTACAACTATCGTAAATATGGCAAATAAAGTAAAAGGGAAGTTACAACTATCGTAAATATGGCAAATAAAGTAAAAGGAAAGTTACAACTATACGTAAAGATGGCAAATAAAGTAAAAGGAAAGTTACAACTATCGTAAAGATGGCAAATAAAGTAAAAGGAAAGTTACAACTATCGTAAAGATGGCAAATAAAGTAAAAAGAAAGTTACAACTATCGTAAATATGGTAAATAAAGTAAAAAGAAAGTTACAAAGTTCTATAGTATCTAATAAGTTGTGAGCAGTAAATATTGCAATTTAACTTATTTGAAATTTTCGTATTTGGAAATGTAAAGTTTATAACTTCAAAGAAGAAAGTGTCAGTTTTATTAAGATTTTGAACATGAGTGTTCGACTAATGATATTGATATCTTGAACTTGAGTGTTCGACTAATGATATTGATATCTAAGTCCAACTATTGTACTTCGTTTATAGTGACAGACGTATTTTCCAGATTATTTATAGAAACCTTGATCATTCTGTATAAGAATATCATCAATATATCTACAAGCACGACTGATGGGAAAAGCTCTATTTTTAGTGTTTCCTACTAAGATACTAAGACTTGTAGTGTATTAAAATACTTGTTCGAATACAAATCAGCAACTTGTAAGGTGAAAATACCTCCATTGGAATTCCTTCTGTTAGTTGGCCAAATTACACGAACGTGTTTTCAAGTAAAACGTACATGGCTAGACAGAATTCATTTAATGAGAAACAGTGATAATCTTTATATTTAATATCGGCATAAAACGTTCTGTGTTAACAAAAGCAGAATAATTAGTAATTTACCAGAATTGTTAAAAGACCGGGAAATTTTTCATGAAAGACTTTTTAATATTATCAACAGGAAAACTAATGTAAAGGTTACTGTAAAAAATATATATATCTCTACTGTTTAGCTTGAAAGATTAATTTTCTAATTACATCCAATGGAATTTCCACTGATTATGAATCTCTTTGATAATATTAGATTATTTTCAAAACTCTTTAATGTATTTCATACTACTACCTATTAGAATTGACAATTTCTCAGTCGTGATTGTTTTGATCTACGCAATATACTTGTATCTGTATGATGTTTTAGGGAATCCAAAATAATTTAGGTATCACATTATAAGATTTAACAGAATCTATACCAAAACCTGATAAAACTGTTAGTGTTTGTTTATGATAATTTCTGCATCGGTTTTAATGTATTTGTATGCCTCATAACCAAATGTTCAATGTTGTTGTTTTTAAAATAATCCTCAGTTATTTACATAAATTTGTATCATAAAACTTTTCACAAATGAAAATAAAGTTGTAAGTTGCTTTAGCTGTGAAAGTGATGACATATTTACTATATAAATAATCTAGAGAGTCAGTAATTGTTTTCTTACTGATAATACATTCATTGTTATTAATCGTGGATTTCTTTACGTATATTGTGCGTTTACTGCTAATGTCTTTAACTTTATTTACCAAATTTCTAAATAGGATCACTCTTAAGTTTTATTTTTAGTTTAGGTAAAATTTTACTGAGTGATGTACTAATCACTTGTTTGGTGCATTTCCAATTAATCTTACGGTATTCCCGAAATTTAGGACCTTTACTTATTAATAGTCATAGGCCTGTCATGGTCTCGTGGTTAAGGCACTCGACTCGCAATCCACGGGTTGCGGGTTCGAGTCCTCATCCCCGAACATGTTCACCCTCTAGGGATGCTAGTGGGACCAGCTACTCAAGTGTAAAAAAATTATTGACTAATAGAAAATATCCGAGCGGCTGACCCCAAAATAGATGGAATTGAGGTCGAATGGAGAGGACGAAGAGATTCATTAATAGTCGTAATCAAGGTTGCTGATGAGCACGTAGTCAATGGAAAAATAAATGTAAGGGGGTGAATAACATTTAAGAGATAAAATGTTGTGTAACTCCTCAATTATTATGCTATCTAACACTTTATTATAATCAAGAATTCTACTGCAAGGATAGCAAATAATAAGGGATTAAATTGTTCAAGTTTTTGGTAATAAAAGTGTTTCTGACTACAGGTTCTAGTTAAATTAGTTCTGTACTTCTGTTAATAAATGGAACTACAACGTAATCTTTATCTTCATGTTCATTAGCTGTTGTTCTTTTAGTTTTAAGTGAAGAAAAATTGTAAATAATAGCCATTTAAATTTATGCGCACTTTTCAAACTGCCTCCCAGTGGCACAGCGTCATGTCTGCGGACTTACATCGCTAGAAACCGGGTTTCGATACACGTGGTGAGCAGAGCTTTGTGCTTAACTTCAAACAAACTTTTCAAATTATAGCACAGATTGTGCACAGAACACTCTCCTTAGTGGTTGTCTTCACAATAACAGTATTATTTATTATTAAATAATATAGTTAATAAGTATATATTGGTTACGTTTGTTTGAAGTTAAGCACAAAGCTGCACAATGGGCTATCTGTGCTTTTCCCACCACGGGTATCGAAACCCGGTTTAT
>NW_013665757.1:481059-500454 GCF_000517525.1 Limulus polyphemus
ACAGAACACTCTCCTTAGTTGTTTTCTTCACAATAACAGTATTATTTATTATTAAATAATATAGTTAATAAGTATATATTGGTTACGTTTGTTTATTTGCTGCACAATGGGCTATCTGTGCTTTTCCCACCACGGGTATCGAAACCCGGTTTATAGCGTTGTATGTCCGCAGACATACCGCTGTGCTACTGGGGGGCTAGTGGTTACGAGAGAGTGCTATACTCACAGGATCTCTACTGTTTCATAGGTTGCAGGAATCTTTCTCTTTGATGAATTAAATTATATGATCTCAATAACTTTATTACTTGCGGATTTTTTCATATTTATTCAAATAGTTATAAATCATAATTGAAATGGTAAAGTTAGACATCTAAAGCTATACTCACAGGATCTCTACTGTTTCACAGGTTGCAGGAATCTTTCTCTTTGATGAATTAAATTATATGATCTCAATAACTTTATTACTTGCGGATTTTTTCATATTTATTCAAATAGTTATAAATCATAATTGAAATGGTAAAGTTAAACATCTAAAGCTAGATGCTATTTGATAGTTGATCTCTCCCTAAATTGCTTTGCTATTTAGATAGTTGCTATTTGCTATTTGATAGTTGATCTCTCCCTAAATTTTATTTAAATTATTAACGATAAACACGTTTTCCAGGCTTTTAAAATAAACTTTATATATATAAGATACTTATAAATGTAATCTATGCTTATGAGACTATCTTTCTCTTTTGTCAAGAATATTTTAACGGTAAAAACTAGAAGCAGTAGCTGAAGAGACTGTCCCAGTAAATAGTGTGTTTAGGTATCTAAATATTTTCCATAAGCAATTTGAATTCGAATGCTAAATGATACACGAACTCGTTCGAGATAATAAAGGCGCTAGAAAAAAGAAATGAAAGAAGGGACTTGAATCAAACATTTCTTTCCATCCGCATATCCGCCAGGGGTCACCATAAGGTCGAGGATGATGGGCAAGTATTCTTGCGTCTCACGTTGAGGTCGGAGGTTGTGATCTCAACGACATCTGGATCTCTCTTGGTGCATCCTTAATATAAGGGTACTACAGCCTTTTATTAATAAACTGATTTCGATTTCATCATATGCGCGACACGCATCGTTGTAGCCTCAGGTAAAGTGTTTTCAATATAAAGCGCGTGCGTTACAGTGCTCGAATTGAAGATCCATCCCCTTTGCTCCTAGAGCCACAAGTCGTGATGTCCTGCCTGGTGAAAACGGCCCCAGATGAACGGTTAGCATTCCAGAGGTCAGGCCTGGCCTGCACGCAAAACAGGCCTACCTTGAAGTAAGTTGAAGTAGAAATTCGTTACAGCTGGGTAATAGTTCGATAAGATAAACATTTTGTTGTCCTTCACATTGCAAGGCCCCCCAGTAGCACAGCGGTATGTCTGCGGACTTACAACGCTAGAATCCGGGTTTCGATACCCGTGGTGGGCAGAGCACAGATAGCCCATTGTGTAGCTTTGTGCTTAATTACAAAGAAGAAAAAAAGCTTATAAATGAATTTACTTAAATTTTTTTTGAAGAAGAAAGATTGAGATATTGATTTTGGTTTTATATTTTATATATTAAATATAACGTATATGGTTAATTTAACAGCTTAAAGAAATTACTAATGTTCCACCCATATAGGAATTAAATTTGATAAGAATAAAAAACTCCGAAGAATAAAAACATCGCTAAGTTGTAAAATACACCTTCTCTAAACTTTTGGTACTTTATTCCATTCTTTTTTTCCTTTTTCTGTGTCTCTTCTACTTTTTTCTTTCTATTTATAATATTAATGTTTAGGTTTCTTTATAACACATATCTCTTGAATTGCACTTCACATCGCATATGAAAGTTCTATATTGTTCACATTACACACTGAAGTATCGCCCCCACCCCTAGTGGCACAGTGGTATTTCTACAGTTCTGCAAGAAACCTCTCAATAGTTCGATAAGATAAACATTTTGTTGTCCTTCACATTGCAAGGCCCCCCGGTAGCACAGCGGTATGTCTGCGGACTTACAACGCTAGAAACCGGGTTTCGATACCCGTGGTTGGCAGAGCACTGATAGCCCATTGTGCAGTTTAACTTCAAGGCCAACAACCACTGAAGTATCTCTAAAGAACGTTGAATTTCTGCATTTGCGACTTTAACACTCGAAACACACTATCTGTGTGTAATATAACATGTATACATGTGTAAAGTAACATGTATACAGAGAAATAAATACAACATAATATCTCCCTTATATTATCACTTTAACAGTCGTTATTCTCGAAATGATTATAGAATGGAATTCTGTTTGAAACTTAACTTCTTGTTTCGAAGAGAAGTCGCAGGCTAAGAACTTCTTCAGTAAACTGTTTACTAGAATAGTTTTGTTTGAGTTTACTTATTGATTATAAATATTATCTTATTACAAGTTACAGTTTCAAGGTAATTATTCTGTTGTTTTATTGTTTTTAGCGTAAAGCTGTACAATGGGCTAGACCTATATTGTACCCCGAATTTCAGCGTTATAAGCCCTCAAGCTTACCGCCGAGCTACTGGGGGCCAATTTTAAGTGGGGAAAATGGCAAATAAAGGGCGAAGAGAGAAAAACATTTTGTAAATAGAAAACAAGTTCAAGGAAGAATTCAGAAAATGTGGGTTAAAATCGAAAAGATTAAATAACAATAACAACATTGAAAAATAACCTAAAGGAGCCACTGATCATTAGAGTATAACCACTTTTTTTTTCAGCTCGTATTTTATTCCTCATTTTTTCTTCTCTTCTCAAATAAAATTGCTTGACCTTTCAATCTTATCACGTTAACCCTGAAACAGCTTAAGATTTTACTCGGGTTTTTTTTATTCAAAGACAAACAATATGAATCCGGTTCAACCCCATGAACCGTATTCATATAAAATTAGTTGCATGGGGTGAAAATACACTTAGGAAAAACTCTTTAAATGTTCCATATTCTCGTCGAGTGACCGATAGAACATTTTTGGTAGTTGCATGAATCAAATTACATGAATATATAGATAAGCGTTTGTTTTACATTATATTGTCTATTACATTTTCGAAACGCTTAAATGCGACATAATTCTTCAAAACACCTTAATTTATTTCATTAATAAAAGTGTCTTATTTATTTGTTTTTTTAGAATAGTAAGTGCAAAATTACACAAGGGATACCTGTGCATAGCTGTCCCTAGTTTTTGAATTATGGGCTGGAGGAAAGGCAGCAATTCAACAGTACCCACCGCCAACTCCTAAGATACTTTTGTCTAACCGAATAGCGGGATGTGACCGTCACTTTTATCATTTTTGCGCAACGAATCGAACCATGAACATTCGAATTCATAATTCGAGCACACTAACCACTAGGTCACGCTCGAAGCGAACTAATAAGAGTGTGGTTTTGGACTTTGTATCCAATGGCAGAGTTTCAAGCCCTTTGTACCGATTAGGTCTCTTGTGTAACGTATGAGAACGTGCACATAATATTACATGTTCCTTTTTTAAATACGTGATCGTTCATTTTCATTTCATTGTCTTTCCAGTTTTCACGTGTCCAACAGTTCATTATAACTGAATTAGCGCAGTCGAATAATAAAAACGACGACAACAATACTTCCTCTCAATTTGATCAGTTTCAAAAGATATGTCCACCGGTGGGACAGTGGTAAGTCTTGGGATTTACAATGCTAAAATCAGGCGTTAAGCGGTAAATTCTGACGAAGAAACTTTTCTTTGTGTCTAGAATGACGTTTTCACTGTTCACATATCTACTTTCGTAGGATATTTTGAATAAAATATAAAACATGATCCTAATGAGAAATATTACGAGTTTTTTATGGCAGATCTACGAAGGCTATCGTTGCCGTCCCTAACTCTTTATCAAAGAATAGTGTGATTGACTATTATATTATAATACCAACACGGTCTAAAGGGCTGTGCCAGGTTCAATATTTTGAATTAAAAACGTTTTCTTAAATATTTTCTGAAATCAAACACAACTTAAAAATAGCAAAATTAAACCAAAGGTTTAAATGTACGTAATGTATGTTAATTAATTAATGAGCTAGAGCTGAACTAGGCCTGAAGGTTAGCCTGCGCAGACTATGAGACCGAGAATTCATGCTTCGCGATCTGTTGCTACAAAACTACAAAAGTGACGGTCAAATCCCACTGTTCGATCAGAAAATAATATCACAGGAATTGTAGGTTGGTGCTGTTGACTAGCTGTCATTCCTTTGGTCTATCAGTTCAAAATTAGGTAAGGCTACGCGCAGGTAGGGTTTGTTGTGGAGTTTTGCGCGAAATTCCCCGAAAAAATCAACAAATTGTGACACTGTCCAAAGGAGTTTTTCATTTTAGATCAAATACAGTAGATGGATACTATCTTTTAATTTTCAGTATGGATGAGTAAAAAATAAATAAAAATGTAATGAATAATAGCTTCTTCAAATGCGAATTATTTCAATCATTTTAAACAATCGTTAAAGTATTCAATTTTAATGTCTCTTTCTTCTTTTAGTACGACACACGAAGTTTACATATTTTTAGATTACTACAACTCAGAACTGGAATTCGATGACGAGGAACCCACTTTGAGACTAATAATGCTTTGGAGACGGCTTGAACGGGTAATGAAGAATGGGTACCCGATGATGACAAAACCTTGTCGAAACGTTGTACATTTGCTGTTATGTTGAACTTATATTAAAGTTTTTCTTCATTACCCATTCAAGCCGTCTCCAAGCATTGTATAACTAAGAACTGGGTTGTAATTTTTCCGCCTACTTTATACCATCTATCTGTATAGTTACCCCCCCCCCCCCAGTGGCACAGCAGTATGTCTGCAGACTTACAACGCTAGAATCCGGGTTTCGATACCCGTGGTGGGCAAAGCCCAGATAGCCCATTGTGTAGCTTTATGCTTAATTACAAACAAACTATCTGTGTAATAATAAGATTACGACATGGGTTGCAGCACGTAATCTAAATTACATTAATTTTTTTTTAATAACATATTTTACATGCATGCTTTTTTTTTACAGGATTTTGATGAATGAACAACATCTTATTAGAATTTCAATAAATATTATGGTTATTTTTATTATTGATAAGATGGAGGATTTATTGCCTTACCTTTACCTGTACAGTCTAGATTTGAACTTCTTAGCTTTACACGCGTTTATCAATCATGGATCGTTCTTAATTTAGACTATTAAGGTTTCAGCACGCTCTCTAACTTTATAGAAAAAGAAAAAAGTACCTATTCTGAGAAATTTAATGAAAGTGACTATGACATAACAATCGTGCCGAAAATAATACAAATGCGCATTACACGATTGTCCTGCCATCTCTTGATTGTATGTTACATTACTTAAATATAGGTTAAATATGAAAAACTGCAATTCAAGACTGTGAAGACAAGCATAGTTTTTTGGAGTTAAAACAAAAAGTGAAGGTAAAAAAAAATATAATAACATATCAATAGCCTTTCTCAAGCTTTAATCTTATCATAATTGCTATTTTGTTTTCGTTTTAAATTTGGTAAATCAATAGATGGATGGATAGATAATATCACACACACTAAGTGCGATAGCGTTTAGTTGGTACTGCACGTTCAGGTCGTGGGGGTCAGATAGGAGTGCATTATGTATTCCACGCTTGTATTTCAGGAACGATGAGAAGGCTGACTGGTGTTTAAAAGAAAAGTGTAACAAGCCTATCCTTCAAAAGAGGGCACAGGTGAGGTCAGGAGACAAGAGGAGGGTGTGGGGGTTGACACTGCGAAAAGTGGATCCAGCTCCTGCCAACAAAAATGGACAAAAGCGATTTGCTCCGGTTGTTTCCTGCGACAGTTAGGCCTAAGAAATAATCAAAAAGAGGATGTCTTCTTCCATCAAGTATTTTACAAGGCTTTTCCTCATTCTTGATATTTGCACCTATGAAGTTATATTTCAAAGTAGTAGTAAAAAAAACAACAAAAAAACGATGTTTCGCTTGAGAAAACGACTTTAAATAGTTTCTTCAGACTAATAATAAGTTTCCTTTGCTGGGAGTTCATCACCATTCATTAACCTGGGAAATATAAAACGACTATAAATTTTCTACGAAAGATAAACTTTAAGAAATGTAATTTGAAGGAAACTTTACCAACTCTTATGCACTGAGCTGTCATGCGCACATTACCTTTGCTATATTGTTCATGTCATTATTCACTTAACTTTATAAACGTGTACTTACGTCTTATGGTTTGTTTTGAATTTCGCGCAAAGCTACACGAGGGCTATCTGCGCTAGCCGTCCCTAATTTAGCAGTGTAAGACTAGTCATCACCACCCACCGCCAATTCTTGGGCTACTCTTTTACCAACAAATAGTGGGATTGACCGTCACATTATAACGCCCCCACGGCTGAAAGGGCGAGCGTGTTTAGTGGGACAGGGCCTACGTCTTATGAAAAGAAATACAATAATTTCAATTTAACAGCGATTCATTTGATATTGCTTATATTTAGGTTATAATGAAGCTACCACCTCAACAAATTCAAAGATATGGAACTACCTATTAAAAGAAGGCCAAAGAACTATCTTGAGGGTTATGTTTAGATTTGAAAATTTGACCAACAAACTGTAAATAAAGTAGCTGTCTGTACCGACAAAGGAGATAAATAAATAATTATAATATTTTATCTCGTAAAAGTGAAAGTTTGTAAAACAACGAATGTTTGGATAAAGAGGATTCTCTCCAAAGCAAGGCATAAAACATAATACTATGTAAGAGACAGTTATTAAGTGAACAAATTATTATATTTTTTTACAAAATTTGGGATTTTTTATTTTAATACTTCATATATTAATTTATTATTGCATTTAGAAAATATTACTATTCATTTCTAATGTGATTAAAGTACACCTCATCACTCCAAGTCTTGTGGCCTAGACTATAACCTCTTGTTCGTTCGTTTGTAGTTAAGCACAAAGCTACACCCGGTTTCTAGCGTTGTAAGTCCGCAGACATACCGCTGGGGAGCACTTTAACCTCTAACCACGGTCTGTATCAATAAAAAATAAAATGACGAAAAATAGCTACTGATAATAATCCTATTAAATAAAAAATGCAATAATTCATACTTGTCTGCTTGAATCATACAGAAACAAATTATCAGTTTACTTTTTGAAAATAATATTTATTTTATTTGTTGAATTTAGTGTTAACAAACAATAGAAAATTAGCAGGCTATAATAAAATTGTTATTAATATTTTTGTAGTATAGTTCTGTATGAGTTGTTTTCAAAGAAAACTTTACATTTGATCTTACAAATGTATTATCAAAAAAAAAAGACTTGGTTGATGAAATGAAATATAAATTTAACTAACGTGAGCTTTGCAGTTTAGCTTATAGCTCAAATACTGCCAAACATAAATTTATCGTTTTCTCACGTTTCACCTTTCGAGAGTTTTTTCCACTACCCGCACGTACTCAATAATTCGTGCTTTCTCTTAAACTTCTGCTCTTAGCCTTCTTTTATCATGCATGAATACGAAAACACTAACTTATCTTTAGACCAACCAATAGTAAGTGTCAGGGGTCTTTCATAGAAAACTTCGGTGCCGCCCTCTCGTTGGCAACCGTGACGCCCTTTTCTCATGATTCAATAATCGAAAAACATACCTATAATCGTGCATTTAGAGAGACGTGTGTCGTGAAGTTTCTTGGGTCAAAGGTCAAGCTGCGAAACGTGAGATCGATTAATCGTTATTGAAAACCAGGAGTAAGATCCGGTTGGAGGAACGTGCGAATAAGATATCAATAATCTATTCTGGGATTATTGAGGAATGTCCGGAAGTCTCAGACGAAGAGAGGGAAAATATTGAAAATTGACTATTTATTTAGTTTGACCTACATTTTAGAAATTAATATACGTTTGGAAAGTACATGTTATCAAAATCAGTTGGCATCAGTAAGAATCATGATCAAATTGATGGAAATTGATGCAAATTAATCGCATTTGAACCCTCGTCTATTTCTACCAGTATACTTCAGAACTGATTCGCAGATTTAGTGAAAAGTTCAGACAGAAACCGAGTTGGTTATTAATATAAAAGTTATAACTTCTTTTATCTGATTTCTGAATGAATTCTTTGTCACAGATCAAATTAACAAGTCTAATAATCGGACTATAGAAGACATATTTGAAATATTGAAAAACTCTCCAATGAAAGTAAAGATAAACTGTTCTTTTTTCACCATAGAGTATTGGAATAATCAAAACTGCCTATGTGATGATGGTAATGAGAATCTATTGAAGAAGATAGACCAGTGTTCTCTTGAAACATACAGCATGTTACCCGAAATATAACCACTTCATTATGTTCATAAATCGTTGTTTGCCAATTAACTATTATATTAGCAAAATGTGCTTCCATACACAATTAGTTTACTATTGAGGCGGTTTCGGATGCGAATTGAAAACAAGAACAGAAGTTCGTGAAATTAGTATTCACACCTCTAAAAGTTCTCCCGCGTGAAAACAATATCAAAATCTCATGCTTCAGAGGAATATCCAACAACTGTGAGAGATGTACACTAATGAGGTTAATTGCACTTTATCCGAATTATGTTCCGCCAACAACTATGAGAGCTATACACTACTGAAGTTAATTGTATTTTATAAGAACGCTGTTCCACCAATAACTGTGAGAGATGTACACTACTGAGGTTAATTACACTTTATCATAATTCTGTTATACCAATAACTATGAGAGCTATACACTACTGAGGTTAATTGCACTTTATCATAATTCTGTTATACCAATAACTAGGAGAGCTATACACTATTGAGGTTGATTGCTCCTTATAAGAACGCTGGTCCACTAACAACTGTGAGAGCTGTAAACTACTGAGATCAGTTGCATTTTATCAGAATGCTGTTCCACCAATAACTGTGAGACCTGTACTCTGCTGAGGTTAATTTCACTTTATCAGAATTACGTTATACCGATAACTATGAGAGCTATACACTACTGAGGTTGATTGCTCCTTATAAGAACGCTGGTCCACTAACAACTGTGAGAGCTGTACACTACTGAGATCAGTTGCACTTTATCAGAATGCTTTTGGTTCAATGTTGCCCTTAAAACCATTTTCTTCGTCGATCGTAGTTACACTGATAGCCATGATTACGCACTGTTGCTCAACACTACAATTTCCATGGTGACAAGCACTTGCGAAGGATACTGAGATCACTCTTTTTCCCACACATGTTGACAAACCTTCTGTTCGTGGTCGTTTTGTAAGCACACCAAAGGCACTTTAATCCATTGAAGGTGCATCGGAAACTTAACATAAGATAGTTATGGTTCCAGTTTATTTTAATATCTTTCCTATAAAAATTCTGTCATTAATTTTGTGAAAATTACTTTTTAAAATGTCTTTAGTCATAAGAAGGTCCTTTGCAGTAAATGTAGATGCTAGGTGCATAAACTGTTACAGGTAACTACTTCGAAATGTGTGACCTCAAGATCATTTGATATAAAGTTTAGCTTCATTAAAAAGGAAGGAAAGATTACTTATACAAATTTTGCCATCATATCTTCAAAGTGCTCAGGTAGAATACTACTGCCACCATATCTTCAAAGTGCTCAGGTAGAAGACTACTGCCATCATATCTTCAAAGTGCTTAGGTAGAATACTACTGCCACCATACCTTCAAAGTGCTCAGGTAGAAGACTACTGCCATCATATCTTCAAAGTGCTCAGGTAGAAGACTACTGCCATCATATCTTCAAAGTGCTCAGGTAGAAGACTACTGCCATCATATCTTCAAAGTGCTTAGGTAGAATACTACTGCCACCATACCTTCAAAGTGCTCAGGTAGAAGACTACTGCCATCATATCTTCAAAGTGCTTAGGTAGAACACTACTGCCATCATATCTTCAAAGTAATTAGCAAAGTGAGGTAGGGGATCTAAAATGTTTGTACAAAACACTAGGAAATCAATTTAGGTTTAACATTAATGATTTATCATGAATACGAGTATAAGGAAGGAGCCGATTCTATTTATCAATGATTGCTTGAAAGTGTTTCTTAAGGTGAATCCATTTTTTAAAAACTAAACCGGCAAAAGGCACAAGAAAAACTTCCAGTCAACAGCGTACCAGTTATGAAACAAAGGAGAATCTCCAATAATTAAATAGATTTTAAAAGATCAAACTTCGAACGTGATATAAAACTAGCCATATGTTCAATAACAGAAAATTATATGTCTTATTTAATAATTACAATAATATCATTGGCATAGGAGGGGCGCTGTATATATACTCAGAGAAAAAGGAAGACCACATTATCAGAATAGAGAAAGTTCGATTCAGAAGAGGTTTTATTGCTAAAGTGAACAATTAACAACTAGCTGAAACACGTTCTTACTTTTTAGGGCAACAGTAAAATGTAAGTTATTGAATATAGAGAGTAATGTTTCTGCCTGAAAAGAAAAAAAAGCTGTTAAACATTTGTTGAATGTTGATAATTATATTTTTGAGTTTTGTATTCTGTATCAGTAAGAACAACTGGATGCGGAAAAGCTGTTTCAGCAGAGATATTCTGAATTTATAATCTAGCGAAACTCAAATAGGTGAAGAGATCAATAAGACTACCACTTGAGAATTTTCAGGAATTTTGTTTTTCTCTTCCATATCACATCATGCTCTTTGTAACTAAAACATTTCCCGGTAAAGGTAGTGTAGAAAGTATACATAAAACTATCAGACGTAGCGTTCACTTGATTTGGGGTATTAACTAATTGTTATTATCAGACAATTAAAGACCCTCACTGATTTGTTGATGTACTTGATTTTAAGTTATTTGGTTCGGGAGTTTCCAAACTAGAGTCCTTAGACCTCCGGAACTACAGGAAGGTGTCAGGGAGGCCGTAGCAAATAGACAAAATACACAGTTCAGTATATATAGATTCATTTGTTGGAGGGCTTTAGTCAGGATATGAAATGTTTTGGGGGCTTATGGTAAGAAAGTTTGGGAAGCCATGATCTAGTTAGATCAGCCTAAGTTAACAGGCTTTAACAAACATCATCCTGACAGCCCAGAGAAAAACATGATTGGCCAAAAGAGGCAAATTAAATTTGTTGTTTTTATTAAAGCTAGGGTTACTGGGTTAAAGCTAGAGCTATTAGTTTAACATCAAAATGGTAATTATTGTATTTATGTCTGTAAAAATAAGCCCTTCAGCCTATGAAATCAATAATATATATGTGTTTAGCTCAGACTGCAAGTAAAGCACCTACTGTTTGCTCAAGTATAGGATACTATATGATACAGGCACTACTTGTTCAATTGGGATATCCTGTGAATCAGACACTATTTGTTCAGTTATGCAGGCTATCCGGTGAAACAAAACTACTTGTTCAATTAGGAGACCACAATAAACAGACACTACTTGTTTAGTTACGATATCATGTGAAGTAGACACTACTTGTTCAGGTGGAACACTACTGGCTGCTCGTGAAACATACACTAATTGTTCAAGTAGGATAGCACGTGAAATAGATACCACTGAGCAATACTATGTGAAACAGACTTTTCTTATTCTGGTCGGATACCACATGAAGCAGACACTATCATCTTTTAGGTGAAATACCACTTTCGTTTGTTCTTTGAAAATAAAACCATGGTCAACACCTTCTGTTGAAGGAATCGTTATTCAATGCTTATGAGAAATAAACTTTCCAGTTCTTAGCTGAGGTTGTTGTACTTTCTACCTAACACTACTTTGGCTCAAAATAAATGTTTCTAGTTTATATTACTGTACACATATGTTTGGTCAGAATTACGTTTAAAGATGACTTCCTTCTCGCAAGACCTCTAGTTTATTTATTCCAACTCAGACTCTACATAATAGTTAACATTTTCAAATCTCCTGACATCAATGATGGGAGCTATAACCTTTAACCCTTCCCACAAATTTATTCTCGACTATGTGTCAAACACTGTCTCTCATTCACGATGAATATCTGTGTACTGCAATAATGCCAATACGACGGTTTAATAACATTAAAACACTATTTTTTATATTTATGACAAACAGTGGACGTTTAAGGATTATTCAGATATAAAGAATATATTCTCGCTGGCTATAAAAACATTGGATGTGCAAGAGCATGAGATACCTTAACATATTAGGAACATATCTACCTGTAAACCATTTTTGGCCAATGTAATAAAGGTCAGAGTTAGACATGATACTAATTAGACCGTATACGTGATCTCAAAGTGCAGAGCGTTACTTTTAACCAGCTTGAAAGATGTCATTTTGGATGGTTCTTTTGATGGTCAGGATTAATGGCTAAACACGTTTGCTTACAAGCTTTGAAGTTAAAAAAGTAATAATAATTAACTTTAAACAGATAGTTCGTGATTCACGAAAAACAAACAAACAAACTAAACTATATATTTTTTCAATAACACAAAAAATGGTGAAAATAAATAAACAAAGAAGTGAATATTGTGCAGTAATCACAGCTCGACAGACATCTATCAAGACAGTGTGAAATGGATAGATCGAGATATACAGTACTAGATAATTCAGACCTTGGTTATGAGTTTGCTCATGTTCTAACGGAAATCTGAGGCTTTTGTTCTCACAATCAACTTCGTCATTTGCACCTTATACTCGAAATAACTATTCTTTTTTCATAATAAAAATTCAACTATATGTCTGTATGTCCGTGCACTAAAGAGACAAAATCCTGGTAAGAGATAAACAGTAGCAATCAAAAGTCTGAGTCTAAGCAATCGACATTCTTGCTATATGTGCTGTGCCCACCACGGTTAGAGAAACCCAGTTTTAAGCGGTATAATCTCTTCTTTCCATTTTGGCTACATAATTTTTCAGAATTGCTGCACATCATATTTTGCTTCTCTTTTTTGCAACAATACGTTTCAGTTGATGCCACTAATTTTCAATTGAAATGGTAATTTGGGACTGGCCATTTCATCATTTCAATTTCACCATGTTTTTCCTTTCTCTTCCAACTAACCCTCCGAAGGCTCAATGGTAAGCCATCCGACTTATAACGCTAAAAATCGAGGTTCTACCTCAGGGTTAGTCATGTTGAAACTTTTTGGAGGACGTTGTGATCTTATTGATCATTTACTATAACAAACTCCGGTGAAACAAAAAAGATTGGTGATTTAAAACAAGAGAGAAAATTACATAGAAATAAATAACAACTTAATAAGCCTATTCAATGCATACCTTACTAGGCGTAATAGTAAAAGTACAATTAATTAAATCATAATAACATTTATGAAGTGGATACTTGTCATCTATTGCCATTGCGGAGAAAAAGATGGCACAAAAAACACCTTTAATGTTTGGACAGTAGAGGTCCATATTCTTGCAAGTTTTTGTAGCAATTTTCTTTTCTTTATGGATTCTGATTTATGACAGATACTTAAGACACAGAGCAAAATTTTAACCACAACAAGACCGCTTAAAAAGTGCTTGAAAAGTGGATGAAACATAATTTTAAATAAAACTATTAACAGTTGTTCTCAGAAAAGTTAAAATATAGAAATAAACATTTTAAATGTTTGTTGTGAAATTATTTGTCCCGAAGTGTATTCTAAGTGAACGATATAAAAGTGAGTTTTATAAACTTCGTTAAGAAGAAATCGGCAACGAGTCGCAAACCATGAATCTTCTGAATCTTATCCGGAATGCTAATTATTAGGTCACGCCTGACCTGAAACAGTTGACACAGTACAAGTAGATGAAAACTGGGGCCCATCATTGGATCTGGCACTCACTGGACTAAAGAGTGCTTAGATACAACGGTCCGGCATGGCCAAGTGGTTAGGTCGTTTGACTCCCAATTTGAGGGTCGCGGGTTCGAATCCCCATCCCACCAAACATGCTCGACAGTCTTTTACTGCTAAATTAGGTACGGCTAGCGCAGATACAACGACTGGAGTAAATTATCTTTATACAAAGCTTTAAGATGTTAAGAGGTTCATCTGCTTAGGTCATCTAATAAGATACAACGGCTGGGCTAAATTTACTGATACTAACGAAATGGAAGCCTTTCAGATGTGCTAGACGTGTCTTAAGTCTCTTCTACATCTTATAAACTATACGATTCTTAGTGCGTGTGTTAGACTAAGGAATCCAACCTGCTGAAGAAGCGTGAAATAACAATTCTCCCTTTCTCGAATTCTTAGTAATAAAAACAAAGATGTTCTTACTGCCATGAAAAGTGATTAAACTTCAAATGAAAGAACAATTTAAGATACTAAGATATAAGATACATTTATGCTCAAACATATTGTTTTTTTTTGTTTTTTTAAGTTTCGCGCAAAGCTACACGAGGGGTATCTGTGCTAGCCGTCCTTAATTTAGCAGTGTAAAACTAGAGGGAAGGCAGCTAGTCATCACCACCCACCGCCAACTCCTGGGCTACTCTTTTTACCAACGAATAGTGGGATTGACCGTCACATTATAACGCCCCCACAGCTGAAAGGGCGAGCATGTTTGGTGTGACGGAGATTCGAACCCGCAGATTGCGAGTCGATCGCATCTGCCAGCAGCAAGATAAAGAACATAAGCTTAACAATAAACAAGTTGTTGTTGTTTTTCATTAATTTGGCGGATTTGTTTTGAGTGAACAACAAAGTGATAAAATTCCAACTCCAATAACAATATTCCTACATTCACAATCACTTAAAATCACATTTCAGTTCAGCTTTAATTATTGCCTTTGACGATAATGAGTAATAATTTGTATTCAAGTAATGACCTCTCCGTATCTATAATTAACCTGTCATTCTAAACTTCTTAACTGCCAATAACTAATGTGAAACTATTTGATTTAAAAGTCATAGATCTTCCTTGATGCAGACTTCGTACCTTTTCCCCCACAATTGGATGGCTTTTTTCTTATTCTTGTCAAACTTACTCATTTTTAATAATGTCGGTATGGGGGAGTGTTCCCGAATTTTCTTCTTTAATGGCCATTTTCTATTTTATCAGAAATTTCTGAAATCCTTAGCTACGGCATAGCGGTTCATAGAATGGCTCTGAGTTTTTCAAGTACAAACTTTTAGCTCATAGCTCCGTCATCTCTTCACCGATTTGAGAACTAATTACAGTTTGGGACTCAAGAGGTCAAACCTGATGTATTTGATCACGCCCAATGTCTCATAGATTAATTTACTCTAATTCTACCAAAAAGAATTTCAGTTTGAAATCCAGATTAGTAATAAAATCGAATCAGGTATACGCGCGCCCCACACTTGGTATTGCTGGGGTTCAAAAACATAGCTAATAAAGAAGAAAAAAAGTCTCATACATTATTTTACTCTAATCCTGCCTCAACTAATTTCAAGTGCCGCTGATATTGAGAATTCCCTCCTGTTTACCAATGTGCGGTATCTAATAAAAAGTAATTAATACAAGACACATTTTAGTCTGAGAAACACCTGCTGTTTTGTTTGTTTCAAATATTCGCGCAAAGCTAAAAAAGGATGATTTGAACAGATTTAAAAGGAAAACAACTAGACAACAGCACCCACCACCATCTCATGGGGTATTATAATAAAATAGCGTGATTTGAATGCTATTCTTACAACGCACACACAGCCTCAAAGTGCTGAATGTTATTCTTCGACAAGGGGAAGTGAACCATGAACCCTCGAATTCACAGTCCAGTATGATAATCACTAAGCTCGACCGGTTTCATTTATTTTGAAGAATAATTTGTTTGTTTGTTTAAAATTAAGCATAAAGCTACACATATTTTGTACTTAGTGATATGTTATTTCGACATATTTCGTATTTAATGATATGTCATTTCGACATATTTCGTACTTAGTGATATGCCATTTCGACATATTTCGTATTTAATGATATGTCATTTCGACATAGTTCGTACTTAGTGATATGTCATTTCGACTTATTTCGTATTTAATGATAGGTTATTTCGATATATTTCGTATTTAATTGGTACATCTCGGCTGTCCCATCCTCTAAACTACACTAAAACTATTAGATAAAAATAAAAAACTCAAACCAGCCTTTATCATTCATATAGTTATCAAGCTTTCTCTTAAACTCACTTAAATTTACTGTCTCTACAATATCCAGAGGCAATCCGTTCCAAAGGCCGACCACCCTATTAGAAAAATATAACTATCTTAGCTGAAAATGACTCTTACTCTGCCAAAATATATATTTGTGCCCACTAGTCCTACTATCATCACTTTTAAATATGGAAAAAGATGATGCATTAACACTATTATTTCCCTTTACATTTTAAATACCTCAATCAGATCCCCTTTAACTCTTCCTTTTTCAAGAGAAAACAATTTCAGAGATCTTAGCCTCTCCTCGTATGACAACTCCGCCATCCCAGGCACCATTCTTGTAACCCTTCTCTTAACCCTTTCCAGCAATTCAATGTCCTTCCTAAGGTAAGGAGCCCAAGGCTGAACACAATACTCCAAATGTGGCCTAAATAGTGACCCATACAATGAAATTATAACCTCTTTAGACTTTTAGAATTTGTAAATTGTCAAAGAAGGAACTAAATATTCCTATTGTTATAACCATAATCTTTTCTTGGACTAGAAAAATCATCACACATTATATCCTTTTACGTCATAATATTGTTATAGATTAAGGAGTTTTAATTTAGACGTTTGCTTTAATTGCCTTTTTTATTGGAGAGCTAAATGAAGTTTTGACGTCATATGAGCGCGTGTCTTAACTTCTGGACATTTCTTGAAAGTTCAGAAAACGATTTGAATGGCATAAAACGCAAGTTATAGTAGATTGGAGCTTATTAGTAAGTTTGTTAAAGTATTGGATCGATTACTGAGTTAACGAGTTCGTTAGCCAGCCGTCTAATACTTCAGTTTTGTGAATATTGAGTTTGTGTTTCAGTAAAGTACTGGAGAGACGATAAAGTGCGGTACGTAGAGAACAAAATTAAGAAGTGAAGTTAGTGTTAGTGTTTATTGTAACACTGTGAACTTAGGCCTAGCAGTAAACATTAGTTACCTTAACTTGTAAAACGCGCATTTGAAGAAATAAAGCACTTTCGTTATCATCATTAAGTGGATTTTGCATTCTTTTTTCAACTGAATAATTCAAAAGAACCTGTCCAACATTAAGTCTGGCTGCAACCGTGTATCTTCTTATTATTGGCTTAATTTTAATCATATCATTATAGAAGTGTTTCCAAAAACTATCTTCTGTTACACCTATAACTACGGCGCTCATACCAATGTAAAAAGAAAACCACTCACATACAAACACCTGAAAATCAGATAATGGTAACTATGATGACTGCGATTGTATTTTTACTTGGTTATCACATTGATTTTTTTTTATTTTAATGTATCTTATTCATTTTCTTTTAAAACAATTATAGAAAAAGCAGAAATTTGTGTGGCACATCAACAGCTATTTTATTATAAATGTTTGCTTATTTTTAAAATGGTTACAGAAAAGTCGAGAATTTTATGGCACACCACCAGCTCATTTGCGACACAGTGGCTTACAGCTATGTATGAAAAAATAGTATTTCAGTATTTCTTTTTTTTCACCTGAAAGTCATTAATTTGGACGACTTTTATTGAAAGATCAAAACCTGTTATCTTGCTTACACTTGCGGACTAATATGTACAATCCCGAAATTTTACGATCCCAGTAATGAATTACTTGCTTTGGTTCAACAAAATTTCAAAAATTATTATTTATGAACCCAGTAGTGCCTTGAACCAAAAATTAGTTAAATACTTGATTTGATTCCGAAAATTTTCAGTGATTATTATTACGATCTTGGCAGCTAAATTCTTCCTTGGACCACGAAATACAGCACATTGAGGTTAACATTCTTGTAAGTAGAATACTCGACTTAGACCATTAAAAATACGGTGGGATTTTTTGACTAATCTAAAATATCATGATTATAATAATGCTATAGTTAAAGTTTCGTTCTAGCTTTCGTTGTTGCAGCAGTTCAAACCTTACTCGGGACTTGCTAGAATTAGACAGACTGATATAGTTTACGATGATGCTCCCTTAACAGCAGAAATGAGGAGAAGCGTAAGAGGTCAGACCACGTCTTGAAACGTGGTTAAGGTTTATTTAATGCTAGAGCTCAAGCTTCGTCTAGCCTCATTAAAATACAAAAATATTTAGGCTTAGAACTTGGCTGACTCTACCATTGATTCACGATATATAGTTATTACAGAAAAAGTGTAACGTGTAATTTCTAAACGCCTTGTTTATTTTAACCTCAGTGACCCTATACTTGACCGTTCTAAATTCGTGGCTATGCTAAAGGTTATGTCGGTACCCCCTTATCACTTGTTCCCACCGTCTATCCTGTTCCTGGCACTAGGCATGACAGACCAGGATCACCAGCAGAAATAACCCTCCCTCGCAGCTACGTGAACCAGTTCTATAAAAACAAGTGAACCGACCTGTTTTCTTAGTGGAAAACCGTGTCAGAATGAGTATGGGAATATAAAGTTCTATCGAGGTGGTTTGTGGTGTTAACGGCTAGGGGGGTAACATAAAAAAATAAAAGAAAGAAGACTAAATTTCCCATATAGTTTAACCATGTGTTACGTCCTGGGTAAAGAAGGTTAATACACCTTTTATACAAGTTATTTACCCCTACTGAGCATCAACAGTTTATATGAGTCTGGTGTTCAGAGGGTTAAAGACAACGAATTTGTCATGTTACCTAAAGACTCTAAAGTTATTAATCACAGTTTCGGCTAGCATGAGAAAACGACAGTACAAAAGCATGGCAGTAAAGAAAAGAACATACATCCATGTCTCACTGACGTCTGATAATATTTAAGTTTAATACCTCAACAAACAAGAGTTACATAGAGAGCTAGGCTTAATATTTATGGATTTTAATACGACAGTGAGAGACAGAAGTATTTAAACTGTAGTAATATCAAAAAAGCGAAAAAAAAATGAAGAAGAAAAGATTATGTGGTTATTTGTGAAAATCTACTTTCTTTACGATAACTGGAGATCTAAGAAACAGATTTTAACCAAACTTTACCCTTGGAAATAGGGGGAAAAACAACTAATGATCTTGATATTAAAATGTCAAAGGTCACCATATTAAGAAATAGAAATTTGGTTTCTGTGCAAAACAAAACCACACATAAACACATCATATTATCAAAATCAAAACAAACAAAAAACTAATGGTCATGAGAGTCAGTCATTCCACTGGATGGTTGTTTTTCTCTATTTCGTGAATCAGTCATTCTACTGATGGTTGTTATTCTCTATTTCGTGAATCAGTCATTCCACTGATGGTTGTTTTTCTCTAT
>NW_013665757.1:501353-503635 GCF_000517525.1 Limulus polyphemus
TTACGAATTTTAAAGTAATCTCAACTGGATCATCCAATACTGAACCTTTAATTAAAGAAAGTTTATCTATTGTAAGTGAACTCCCAACTTTAAATAATAACACAACTTTACTACAGTTAAGTCTGTTCTAAACATTTGTATAATATTGTTCCATTATCCTATTCTCTGTTTATTTAGTTGTCTTTTAATTTAATTATTCTGTATTTTAATTACTTTTTATAAAATATTTAAACTTTATAAATATTTGTACCTAATAATTTACTATGTTCAGTATAGCTTGCTGAAGATGGAATATGTATATTCTGAAACGTTCAAGAATTAAATGTTTGTTACTGTACACACACGTGTCAAATGTTCATTGTTGTTACCGTCATTTTGTTGTTCATCATTTATCATTATTTTTTAATTGAGCCTTATTCATATTTGTAAATCGATTTCTTTTTTGCAAATTTTCGTAAATTCGTTTTTTTTTTAACATTTCATGGTAGTCCAAGAAACAAATAAAAAAGTTGTTTTCTCAGGTCAATACAAATTATGCTTTTCAGTCAGGTCACGTTTTGAAATTGCTTGTGTACCACCAGTAAAATCACGAATTATAATGATTTCTGTAACTTCACAACGAATTTCCGTTTGTCAGTTCTTCCGCGCCCAACGTCTAAACAAAATATTTGTGCCCTTTTTTTCTGGCACGATTCTGTTTACAAAACAAAACGACCCCCGTTGTTGATAGGGACGTTTTTGTTTGCAGAACAATACTAATCTTACTGTTGACAGGAAGGCGGACTCAAACAAACCTGCTTAACGATGTTACAGCGTCCGCCCTTTGTGACATACCTGTTTAAACAAATATACGAAGTTTCACATTTCACCGAGACAGTGACAGATGAAAGACACCGCGCCCTCTAGTGCTTAAGTCATTACAAACACCCCGTTCTCAAGCAACGACTTAGTTCTTCGTTTGGATGAATAATGAATTTTTTCGCATTTAAAAAAAAGAAAAGAAAGTGTTATGGGTTTTTAACTTAAACTACGAAACCAAACTGAGTGAAAGACAGAAAGAGACGAATTGTCGTTGATTAACCGTCTTTATGCCTCAAGACATGACAAGACCCGTAGCCATTAGTTACGCGAATACTTAAAGGGATATTTCTTTTGGTTTTGCCCTTCGGTGGCAGAGCGATCAGCCTGAACATTTATAACATTAAATTGTTTGTTTCAGAATTTCGAGCAATGTTACACAAGAACTCTGCGCATATCCGTCCCTAACTGTGAATTCGTAGACTAGGGGGAATGCACCCACCGTTAAATCTTATTTTGTCTGATCGAATAATGGGATTTAACCATCATTCTTTTAGTTCATCCATAGCTCCAAAGTGTATAGGAGCAAAAAGGAAATATTTCTTAGTAGAATGGAGGAGGAAAGTTAAACATGACAAATTTTCTGAGAAAAAATCAGAAGTTTATTGTAATTCAAACATATCCAAGTAATGGGTTCGTATTGAGAACTTTTATTTATGATTCAAACATATCCAAGTAATGGGTTCGTATTGAGAACTTTTATTTATGATTCAAACATATCCAGATAATGGGTTCGTATTGAGAACTTTTACTTACCGTTCGTTTTTTGGAATTGATAAGAATCAAATTAGCTCAAAACGCTTTTTGTTAATTTTGTATCCTTTTATATTTCACAATTCCGTTAAAACAACGTGGACCGATAATAACTTAGTTCTCACGTGATAGATTAAATGTTATTGCTCAAACATTAGTTGGACTTTTAACCTTCAGAAGAACTCATTTATGTAATCTGAATTAAACAAATTTCGATATTATGATAAATATTGTTTTATTACAAGTTAGAGCTTTTACAGTTTCTGTCACTGTTACGATCATTACCAAGTACGCAAGTTTGAACGGTAAAGAACGTTTTAGTATTTAAATCAACATTCAATAAATAATTATATATACTTGTTAATATTTCATTCGTTATACATGTTCATAAAATAAATTTGTTCAGGATAAATTAATAGATATATATTTTTAATAAAAAAGCCAAGGAAAGGTTTTAGCTTCTTCGATGATAACTTAAGTTTTATACTCAATGAATATTTATTAAAACCCCTTATACTAATAAAATCTTAATCTTAAAATAGATGTCAATGAAATCAAATAATGAACATAGTAGTTATTGGGGGGGCATATCTCATCATAGTAGTCTATATGACACTCATCTAGATACAAACGGTTTGTTACAAAGTTTGACAGCCTTGTCTGTAATTTAT
>NW_013665757.1:504601-511833 GCF_000517525.1 Limulus polyphemus
CTCTACAGTGCTTTTTCAAATTCTCAGGTTTGATCAGTTAAATGGCAGTTGGCAAGAGCAGTAAAATAAATGTAATGTTTTTGATAAAAGACATGAAGACAACATGTAGTATTCAATACTCATCTTCCTTTATTGAATCATTAATTTTTAGCAAAAATACTTTATTAGAAATTCTGATTTTTTCTATACTAAAGACTTATAATGTTTATTGAAAGCTTGCCAAACTTCGATAAGATACATAAATCGTGTCGTATCGGACGATGTATCGATACAATCGTATCACGGCTTCACGATACGATAGTCGTATCGTCACACCTTTAGTAGTTACCAGTGGAAGTACTAGGGGGTGGTAGTAGCAATACTTCTTGTTTATTTTCTCTTATACATAACAACACCACGCTATTGAAAGATAATTTAATCATTTGATAAGTATTGTTAGATCTCCCCCTTAGGCCTGTACTTGACCAATCATATTCCTCCTATCTACCTAGTTGTTTATTGCCTCCTAAAAATATAATTATACGACACCGAGTGGCGAATTCGTTATTAGTGTAACTTCGTCTTCTTACCCAGAAAGACTTATTCCATAATGCTGAATGAACCCTAAAACTTTTAAGCAACTTTACAGTATTGTCGTATCTGTACGTAATAATATCGTAAATTAATCTTTGAGCCTAAAATAGAATCTGGCCGTTCTAATACCTTCGCAATACTTCGTCTTCTTACCCAGAAAGACTTATTCCATAATGCTGAATGAACCCTAAAACGTTTAAGCAACTTTACAGTATTGTCGTATCTGTACCTAATAATATCGCAAATTAATCTTCAGGCCTAAAATAGAATCTAACCGTCGTAACACCTTCGCCATACTTTAGCTTGCAAGAAGTTAATTTCAAAGGCTAAACGTTTTGCCCAACAAATAACACTAACTGTCACTGATTAGATCACGATTATTTAGCAAGTTCCAGCCCTCACAAGAAGAGTTGATACCTTTAATCAGCAAAAAACAAAATCTCTAACAGCCTCGGGTCCTTCCCTGTTATAATCAAAACCCTTAATTAGGTCGTAACAATTCAAATTAACTCTAAAAATAAAGTCAATTGAAATCGTGACTAAATCATAGCACAGTTACTGCAGATGAAGAGTATAATATTAATATATTTGTATGCGTGTATCTATCCGAGCTGTATCTTTTTCCCGAATAGGAATATCGCTGCTTTAATATTACTAGCATAAAATATCTGCGCTCCCTCATGATTCACAGAGGCTTCAATGTACCGATCAAGTTCTACTATTATCCCCAATTATTTTGCACCCGAAAACAAACCCTGTTAGAACATTCATCCGTGGTACACAGAACATATTCCACTAGCTTGTGAGTGGGTGTACGGACACAGTTTCAAAAATGGCGTTTCCTGGACACCGAAGGAGGTTAATAACAGCAGTAACATCATTGCCAAATACGGGTTTAACGACTCTGAAAGCCTACTCTTGGGACTCTATAATACCTTTATGACCTCCTGGACGCGTTTTAGTCCCCTTAGTATGGAGGCTATAGCTACTCAAAGGGGGGGGGGGTGTATATATCCTTAAAAAACACCATTAGGACACTAGACTGTGGTATTTGAGCACGCATACCAAGTTTGGCTCAACTAGCTTGTGAGTAGAGTGAATGGATACAGTTTCAAACAAGACTTTTCCAGGATCCCAAGGGGGCGAGGAAAAAAACTCTAATGCCATATTCGCATTCAGTGAGCTTTGAAACTACTCCTAGATTCCAATTATGTCTAAGTAACAGTCAAGGCGTGTTTTAGTCCCCTTGACAGGGGGATATAGCTGCCCAGAGGGGGTCAAGAACACAAAATCAGATTCTAGTTTCAAATTAAGTGACCTAGATCTTTATTGCGCAGAGTAGGGGGTTACAGATAAAAACACCAGATGTCCCTACTAGTTTGTTTTCTCTTCTTCTTTTTTTAATTCATTTTTTTCGCCCACTTGGCCCATTAGAACGATGACCACTTTACGAACTTCTAATCTTTAACCTCGAGCAGGGTGAAGGAGGATTGCTAATCTTCGAACACCCTTGGTGAGTAATAGTTTTTCTCTAAACTATTAACTTTACACCAAAATAACTGCCATAGACCATAGACTAGTTCCAAAACAGTTGGAGGAATTCGTGGAAAATTAAAAAAAACAAAAACAAATTGATACACAACGTGAATTAATATAGGATGCTACACTACCTTGAAATTGACGAACGATTCTATTTTTCTAAATCGTCCAAACGCATCTACGCTTTGGTGTTACTTGTAACTGCAATGCTTCTGCTTTAAAATAACTTAGAAAATCTTGGAGTAAAATATAAAAGCAAATTAAATGTATTCCTGTTAGCTATAATTACATCTAAACAAGGTAAGTTCATATCGCTGTTAAGATGACGGCTCTATGAATACGTTTAGATATTTTAGATTACTTGTCTTCAAATGAAAATTATTCAATACTCCCAAGTAGTAGACTGTATCTTATCAATATGAACTAAATCACTGAATATATTGAATCATAATTTTATAAGGTGTACTATCGTAGTGTGGTTGATATTTTATATTCTCCTTTGCTTTCATTCATGGGTTTTGAGAACTATTTAGATTACGTGCTTAAATCAAGTAATACCAAGTTCTAGTAAACGATGTATCCTAAGTCACATTTACTCTTCGGTTAATGTGTACGGATAACAAAGAGTTTATATAAGCATTGCAAGAAACTAAGCCTTAAACTAACCTATAAAAGTTTCACGACATTTCTGTGTAAGTACGTTTTTTCTTTACGCTACGCAGCTTTATTTGATTTAACTTTATTTCACAAGATCAGTTTTAATTATTGGAATACTTGGATATGAATGATTTGATAATTCACAGGAACAGTTGTAGATAGTTAGAGTATAATAACTTACTGTTATAAACTACATTTTGGTATTTCTATTGTTTGTCACAGGAGTTTAAGTGAGAGTGTTAGTCAGCCAGTTGTGAGTTTGTGCCGTACATATTTCTAAGAATACATTTAACAAATGACTGACTGTTTACCCTAATTTTTAGTTAAGCTTATCGCTCTATGAGCTTATAGTTGAAGAAATCATGAGGAGTAGTTCTAACTCTAAGCCCCCCAGTGGCACAGCGGTATGTCTGCGGACTTACATCACTAGAAACCGGGTTTCGATACCCGGCGGGCAGAGCACAGATAGCCCTTGTGCAGCTTTGTGCATAATTACAAACATACAAACAATCTAACTCTTAAAAAAAAAAGAAACTATTCTGAAAGTTAACTCACCTCTGTACGTTGCGCTTATTTACCCTAATAATTGAGTGTATGTATACCGATTTTCACTTAGATATACGTGTATATATATATACTTACTTAGACTTACACAGTTAGTATGTGAGCTGGATTTCATTCACATACTTGGGCATATATATATACTTGTTTATACGTACTTAAGTGTGTGTACCAGTTTTTATTTAAATTTAAATGTATTTATCTAGGTTATTTAGTTTAAGAGTTATCATTTAAGATATATAATTATATTCGGACTTTTCTCTACGTTAAAATACTTTTATTTGCGAGCTTTCGGCCCTCTTACCAGAACCTTCATTGGGGAACAATGTACTGAGCGATACAAAGTCGTTAAATTGCGGAACATTGCTTTAAAATAGGTGTTTAGGTAACAGTCGTGACAATAACTTATATCTGGTATTAACGTTATTAAACATATAGAATAATGATGAATATAGAATATAAATCGAAATAATAGACATAAGGGAAATACAATTATTATTAGGTATTATAAATTAGGTATTATATAGAGAAATATAAAGTAATAAAGGAAATTTTTAATTTTCAAATAATACATTGTAAAATTAAAGGTTTAATTTTACATCGAAACCATGACAAATAATATGCTTTATATCTTTTATTGGTGGTGTCCATGCAGTATTGAGTAGTTGTTGGCCGTTGTTTTGATTAATACTCACTGGTGATCCATTGTCTTGTGCTTGGATGGAAATAGTTTCCTTGATATTTCTACGTTTGGTGTTTTCTTTTTTTGTCTATTATTTTGTTTATTATTCATTGTATTTTTCTTCTGTTTATTATATTGATTTATATTCTATATTCATCATAATTCTATATGTTTAATAACTTTAATACCAGATGTCAGTTATTGTCATGACTGTTCCCTAAATACCTATTTTAAAGCAATGTTCCACAGTTTAACGAATTTGTATTGCACAGTTCATTGTTGCCCGATGAAGGCTCCGGTAAGAAGGCTGAAAGCTCGCAAATAAAAGTATTTTAACACAGAGAAAAATCCGTGTATAATTCTACGTTATGAGTCTTAAACAACAGTTATAATTTAATTTATTTAGTGATTTAATAGTTAATTATTATTTAGTTTTCGTAACAAGTATTAAAAATTTAATTATTTTAAAAGCGATAGTCATGACAAGTTTCGTTACGTAACTCTATACGAGTCGTACGTTTCGTATGCAGATTGATTGTTGTACCAGGCTTTTGTAATATTGCTGACGTCAACTTACTTGAAGCTTCTAAGCGTTTCTCGTTTTCTGAATATTGTTGTCACCAGAAGGTTAGATATTGCTAGATTTTTCTGTCACGTGTAATAAATATGTGCAGATACAGAGTGCAAGTAAGAAGTTAAGGTAAGTTAGTGAAAGTAAAAGTGAAGATAGACTGCGTGATTTTCAGTTTAGCTGTAACAAGTGATTTCCAAAATGAATGTTTCACAGTTTGTATTGTAACAACAGAGATAGAGAAGAATACTTTGTCTTGTCATTTGGATTCTAAAGTAACTGAACCAGCCTATATGGATTTTTGACGTAAAATAGAATTATTTAAAGCTCTGTGGTAACCTACGGGGTAACGTATGTGAACTTATCACTGATTGTATTGTGATAACAGAGTAGAGAAGAAATAATTCGTCTTGTCAATTGGGTTCTAAAGTAACTAAACCAGCCTCTGTGGACTTTTAACAAAAATGTGAATTATTTAAAACTATAGATTCAATTGTGGTAAACAATAGTGTAACGAATTTTCTGTACATACGTTTGACTTAATTTGAATATATATTATTTTTAAAACAATTGGATTGTGTGCTGTCCGTTTATTGTTGGCATTTATCACCAACAAGTCATAGACACCTATTGTAAGGAATTCGGCTCTCATAAACCTGACAGTACGTAAGTATGAGTGTGCCGGTTTTTATTTACATCTTGTTTAAATCAACTTGTTTATACTTACTTAAATATGTGTGCCGGTTTAAATTTATATTTTGTTTAAATCTACTTATTTATACTTACTTAAGAAAGTGTGGCAGCTTTTATTTACATTTTGTTTAAATGTATTTGATTATACTTACTTAAGTATGTATGCCGGTTTTTATTTACATTTTATTTAAATGTACTTGCTTATACTTACAGGCCCGTACGCAGAACGTTTGAAAGGGGGAGGTCTAATTTGTGAGATCAAAAGCCAGCACATTTTGTGCGAAGCACAATCAACATTCATAGCATGCTAATGTTACGTAGGTCTGGGGGTATGCCCCTAGAAAGTTTGTGGAAAACAGATGCTATGAGATTAAACCTGAAAGCAATTTTGCTTGAATTATAGCTTAAACAATTGTATGGCTGTTCACATAAAATCCACAAACATCCGAAACGTTAAATACCATAACCAGTTGAGCTATAACTATATAAGCATAATTTTCTATATCATAAACACAGGAGGTTCGGCCAAACCCCCTCGAACCTCTCCTCTGCGTACGTGCGTGACTTACTTAAGCATGTGTGCCGTTTTTATTTACATTTTATTTAAATGTACTTGTTTATACGTACTTAAGTATGTGTGCAATTTTTATTTACATTTTATTTAAATGTACTTGTTTATACGTACTTAAGTATGTGTGCAATTTTTATTTACATTTTATTTAAATGTACTTGTTTATACGTACTTAAGTATGTGTGCAATTTTTATTGACATTTTGTTTAAATGTACTAGCTTATACTTTTAAATTTAAACATGTGTGCCGGTTTTTACTTACATTATATATATATATATTTGTACTTGTTCACACTTACACACTTCATCGTCTGTGCCGAATTTTACCTACATTGTGCATGTGTGTGTGTGTGTGTGTGTACTTGATTTAGCAATGTAAGACTAGAGGGAAGGCAGCTAGTCATCACCCCCCCCCCACCACCACCACCAATTCTTGGGCTACTCTTTTACCAACGAATAGTGTGATTGATCGTCACATTATAACGCCCCCACAGCTGAAAGGGCGAGCATGTTTGGTGGGACGGGGATTCGAACCTGTTTTACCACTTACACCATTAAACAGTAGTGTGTTGTCTGTTAGTCAGTCAGTAGACACTAAAATGACGTCAGTGAAAAGTGCGCATGCCATGAATCACGAGAAGAATTATGCACTCTGTAGGCTACAATACAGCATGACATATGAACTTCAAAAGCAAGAACTAAAAAATATTTGTTACTCTTAATTTTTGTTTTATTTAGAACACCTTCGTGGACCCTGCGGAAGTACATCTAGTTGGTATATGTGTTTGCGGACTTGTTTTAAAACACATACTTGAGTATATTTCTTTATACCATAAAATATTTTAATGCAGTAGAAGAATAATTACAATTTTCAATGTGTTCATATCAACACGCTTCGGTACGATCTGTAGATTGTTTGTTTGTTTGAAGTTAAGCACAAAGCTACACAATGGACTACCTGTGCTCTGCCCACCATGGGTATCGCAACCCGGTTTTCAGCGTTGTAAGTCCGCAGACATGCCACTAAGGGTCATGATCTGTATAAAGGCACAAAAGTTGCAGCCCTTGTAATAAGAAAATATCAAACGAGTTGGTATGCGTTTGTCTATCTTTGTCTCAGCGTAAAGCTGCACAATGGGTTGTCTGCGCAGTGCCCGCTTCGGGGATCGAACCCTGAATTCTAGTATTTTAAGTCCGCTGTCTTTTTTTAAACTTTGTTTTTATAACACTCGACTAATTACACAGCACTGCGATGGTTTTATTGTCTTGAAATTTTTACGTGTTATACAGTAATTCCTGTACGCTGAATCTGAAAATGATATCCATTTTTCTCCATACGTACAGAGTTTTCACAAAACGTCATAACGCTTTGTTTGTTTGTTTGT
>NW_013665757.1:512616-533063 GCF_000517525.1 Limulus polyphemus
AAAAAAAATCAGGATGAATGAGGATGCACATTCTTTTGACATCGATGTTGTTCAGTTTGTTTGTATTTTTGTTAACAAACATAATAATAAAAATGTTCATTGTGGTAAACGAAATAAAAACTTCATCTAAGTAAGAGATTTTTTCTTACCGATTTGTTAGAAAAATCCTTACGTGATAGAAAAAAAAAAGAATAATATTTTCGACATCAGTGTAGCTGAATTATGGAAAATCCGTTATTAAAACCAAAACAACTTTTATGAATTTTAAATTCGCAGGCCCGTGTTATTTAAATGTTTTGAGTCTATTGGATAGGCGAGTACTCAACAATATATGTTTCATTCCAATTCAGTCACAAAGTACTTAACATTATGTGTCACTTTGGGAGATTTTCTCGACACACACTCAGCTACGTAGCTTTCATTTATCGTGCACCAAAATGCAAGTGACAAAAATTAGACTGGCCATATTATCCTCTTCATTTGTCTCTCTGTGTGTATTTAAATAACAGAAAATGTGTTTGCGAAGAGAATTCGAATCACCACAGCCATGTTTAACGCACCATCCAAAACACTTAACCGTAATAACCCCAGATTATATGTACTTTTACTACATTAAGTATGTTCATGTTATCGCGCCGTATTTGCCTTTTTTTTTGCGTTTGATAAAAATAAAAATTTGTTGTGGAAACTTCGCAAGTCTAAATTTCAATTGAAAACCTGTCCCTTTTGATTGAGGTTTAATGCTCTATCGAAATATTCGGAATAAAGAAGTTTAACCTGGGTCAAATAGCACGTGGTAATAACATTTCCAAAACAAAGAAGCTTATGAAGTCGTAGAATAAAAGCCATTTGAAAGCGAATTGAAACTGGACATTTAGAGATGTGAATCTATTCAAGAGACGAACAGGTCAAACGAGAAACTGCTTAGATCTCTAAACATATATCTCCCTCACATTGTGAACGTAGCTGAAGTAATTAGGATGAGGACCTTAGGTCAGTTTACATTCATTTGTAATCAACATTCTGACAGACACCAGCGTAAAACGTCGAGCTTATTAATCACTTAACCTAGCGTGAAGTTTGTCATGTTAGCGGGAAGAGATGCTGAGTTCTGATGCACTTTTGGTTGTAGTTTCCGAATTCTACTGCTTTTTTTGTTGTTTCTTTTTCTGCTAATGAGTTGTTTAACACAACGTATAAGATAACCGATAGAAACATATTTCGTTAATAGTCTTGAAGATTTTATACCACATTTTGTGAAATACTAAAGAAAGTGATGTACATTAGTCAAGACACAAATGTATAACACAGATGTGCAAGTAATTGTTAATTTTGTGTAGATATAATAATGACTTTGTTGATTAGGAAATAGAGCAAATATATAAAAAAGGTGCTGATAACTAGAATTTGTTTTTCGTTCAAAATAATAACTTTGTTTGTTGGTATTAATAATCAGACCCTCGGTGGCTTATAACTCTAAATATCGAGGTTCAATCCTTGCAATTACTATTAATACTATTTAAATGTAAGTATTAGTAAACATTACCTAGAATCAGATTATTACTATTAATACTATTTAAATGTAAGTATTAGTAAACATTACCTAGAATCAGATTATTACTATTAATAGTATTTAAATGTAAGTATTAGTAAGCATTACCTAGAATCAGATTATTACTATTAATAGTATTTGTGATTCTAGGTAATGTTTACTAATACTTACATTTCTATTAATAGTAATAATGTATTTAAATGTAAGTATTAATAAACATTACATTACCTAGAATCAGATTATTACTATTAATAGTATTTAAATGTAAGTATTAGTAAACATTACCTAGAATCAGATTATTAATAGTATTTAATAACAAAATGTAAGTATTAGTAAACATTACCTAGAATTAAGATTTAATAACATACGTATATAAGCTATCCCTTAAACTAACTTCATTTTTAAAAAACAGCTAAAATCGAATTCCGTAGTTTGAGTTAAAATGCAGCAAAAGGATAAATGTGGTAATTACCCCAGGACCCAGATAAATGGGGAAATCCGAAGCGCCTAATCATAAAGTAAATATTAATAACTTTAAAGTAAGATTTGGCAAAGATAAAAAATAATTATAACTCAGTCGATTTTTTTTTTCTCTATCTGTGTTCTGTATATTTATTGAACAAGCTATCAACTTTTTTTGTAGCCGTGTTAAAGCTATCTACGTATACTACCACAACACGTGGAATACTATTGAAAACATTAATGAAACTATTAAAAATCACACGTCTGATTAACAACTTAGTTCATTAGGACTTTTTAAAAACGTTTCGGCCATATACCCTTCGTTAGGTTTAGTTAGAAACTATGCACAGCACAAAGCAAATTCAGGCTATATGTAATAACGTGAGAAAAGATACAAATATATAATCAGTGTCCCGAGGCCTCTTACGATCGTTGGGGCACCTGCTCATACATCATCGGTGATTATCGAGCAGAAATGCGTGGTGGCGCCCATCTTCTCTCCAGGCAGCCATCCCTAATTTAGCTAAAGATAGGGGGAAGCGGCTAACCAACACCACCAACTCTTGAGATAATATTTTACCAACGCATAGTGGGATTGATTATGACGGCTGACGGGGATTCGAACCAGCAACCCGCAGATTGTGACTCGATCGCCCTAGCCACCAGGCCCTGTACAAGTATACGCAAAATGGAATGGAACGTATATTGTTGCAATTATTCTGACACCCGTAAAAAAATTATAATCAACGAAACAAAAGTAGTCAGACCTGAGTTGTGGCTGGAAGAGAAAAATGTAATGTTCATACAGAAATTTAGCCTATAACTTACAAAAACAAATATAGATTAAAATTTGAAACAAATCAGAGATCGGTCGAGGTGGATATATGACACAGAAGAGAACATAAGTTCTTAAAAAAGGATCTTATATTTATGTTATGAGGTGACACCGTGACAGACAATTTAGTTTAAAGACATGTCTATTTTCCGAGCTTTGGCTTCTCCCCCCTCCACCATGACAAATATAAGCGCCTGCTGTAATACTTTTACGCTCATGTCGTCAGCCCTATGATGGTCTGGGGAGTTGGAGTGTTTGTCGTGGAAGTACGCTGTAGTACTACTACCAGTCCCGCAGTAATCTGGTAAGTTTAACTGTTTTTCGTGGAGGTGTGCTGTAGTACTACGCTCATGTCGTCAGTCCCGTGGTAGTCTGATAAGTTTAATTGTTTGTCGTGGAGGCGTAATGTAGTACTACGCTCACGTCGTCGGTCCCGTGTTAGTTTGGTAAGTTTAACTGTTTTTCGTGGGGGTGTGCTGTAGTACTACGCTCACGTCGTCAGTCCCGTGGTAGTCTGGTAAGTTTAACTGTTTTTCGTGGGGGTGTGCTGTAGTATTACGCTCACGTCGTCAGTCCCGTGGTAGTCTGGTAAGTTTAATTGCTTTTCGCGGGGTGAGTGCTGTATTACGAATACATACGCTCATGTGTTCAGTTTCGTGTTGGTCAGTGAGGTCAGTGGTGCCGTTGCGCAAAAACCTAAGGTGTTTTCAACACCTACAACCTAACTTACGTGTGGTCTCACCTATGTACAGTTTGTTACGTTTAATGCAGTAAATGCGATACGTGATGCATTCCGAGTTGCAGGTGAATTGATCTTTGACATAGAACGAGAATGTTAAACTGGAATGGAATCAGTGATTTACTTAAAAGTGAACCATGAAGGTCATCCACAGGACAGAGTTCCGTGACTTTGTTCGGATGTAGACACTTCAGTTTGTAATTTAAAATGTGCTAATTCGTCTTGTAAATTCGTTTCACGTTTGATGGAAATTAATAAATATGTGAACAGATATGTTGACTCTCGTTAGCAAATTTACATCGCGTTATACATGTAATTCTATCTATTTAACGAGGAAATTTATGCCATCTTGTAGTTTTATTTGTAATAAATTTAATATAGTAATGCTGTGTCCGGGATAGTTCTCTTAACACATCACCACTGTTTTACAATTGAAGTCAGTTTTAGCATAAGCATGTTAGATTTAACAATCGACCTTATGGAATGTCATATTTGGTGTGGTTGGTTGTTATTAAGCCCAAAGCTACACACCTGTAATTGTGATCTGCCCACTACGGGTATCGAAACTCGATATATAGAGTTGTAAGTCTCCTGACTTCCCGCTGAGTCTCGTGGGGAGAAGGGGGGGTAAAGGTATGTAAAACGTTGTAGTTTAAATAAGAATGATTGTTGGTAGGCTTATATTGTATGCTGGCATGCATCGTCGTAATTCAGTTGCCATTGCCATGGTTATAGGTGGTGTTGGTAACGTTGGTTTCAAGTTAATTGATACATATTAAGATCATTTTTACAAACGCTGCACATAATAACGTATTTACAAGAACAACAGTACATCAGCTGTCTTTACAAGAATACTAAAATACAATGTTATAACAACAACTGAGAAACAGTTTTTTTTACAAGAATATTATATACATATAGATATAAGTCGGTTTTTAAAGGACTTATTGGACATTTGCCGAATAAACGTGAATATAAAACTCCGATTATCATGACTTTTTATCATTAATCGAACAATGTTGTAGATTTAAAGCAAAAGATTTGGTAGCATTGTATCAGGATTTAAGAATGGGCCAGATGATGTTCTGAACTAAAACATGTTTATAAGTACTACTGTTTATCCTCAACAAGACAACCTTCGTTGTTTTCTACTTCTATTAGCTAGAACTTAAATATCAAACACCTACAACATGTTTAGACTGGTATTTACCCTCAACCAGACAACATTCGTTGTTTTCTGCTTCTATTAGCCAAAATTTAAATATAAAACACCTACACGTAAGTAGAGCTAATGTTATTTCAAAAGACGAAAAATGATAAAGTAAGGAAAATTATTGTAAGTACACGATTGTGGGAGATGGATTGGAAGGTAGAGAAGGGCTTGGAGGTAACATTTACCATAGGTTTAACAGAACCTTGTTACATCACTGGTAATTTTTCTCCTAAACTAAATAATAAGGTATATTTTTGAAACTCGATGACGGACTTGGCCATTGATGATAATTAGCTTTAGCAAATGAGAAATTCACAAAGTTTGCTGAACACCTTTTTCTACAGTTTGTTTTTACATCGACATCACTAGAGAATAGCAGTTAAAAATACATTAAATGACGTTATAAGTTCGCACACAAGTGTAACAGTAGTAATGTTATCACACACACCAAGAGGAAGGACACTGTCAAAGCATGCTATCAAAAATATTGCTCATAAAAGTGGACTTCACTGTCAAAACTGTAATTTGTACAGTTTTTATATGATAACATTTATTTGATAATTATATGGTGAATTTATAAAGAGTTTTTCAAAACAATGAGATAAGCTGTTACACTGAATTATAAAAATAAACAAGAGCATTGTTTGTAGTGTATTTCTTATTGTTTCGTACTGTTTCTTTTTACTGTCTTTCAATATATAAAGTTTCTTTGTTTCTAACATTTTGGCCTCCTTAAAGAATTGCTAGCCGGCTTCAGACAAGATCGTAAAAATACAGATGATGTTTCATTCATTAGTGTATAAAAAGAACAAATTTATGGAGGGTTTCACGTACTACCCTGACAGTTGTAGTTTAAAGTAGTGTTTCATATGGAACTCTCCTCCTTAGGTGTGCGTTATGGCAGATAGTTCAATTGAAAGAGTCTCCTATAAACGCCCACTCCTCTAATTTGGAACGTAGCATTTAATTATCTTCATCGTTTGCGGCTTTAGTATGCTAGTCCGTGAAATCAGTTCACCAGTTCGAAAGTTGTACGAGGTGTAGGTTGGAATTTTAACAGGGTTGTTAACCTTCTTCATGAACTTGCTTTAAAAATGAGCTGTATGATCCTCGGGAAGACTAAATGAAATTAATTTGATGTTACGAAGTTCAAGTCATTTTTAAGAAGTTTCAAAACTGTCTGGAAAGGTATTTGACACAAGTGAAGCTAATTTACGAACCATCCTTCTAAAAACTGAAACAGTCTGCTTTTCTGATAACGGTGTTATTCAAAAATGTGGAGATAAAACTTTAGACATAAAGTTTTTAAGCTTTTCCTATACGTTGATTTATCACGTCTATTTAAGTCAATAGATGGCAGAACAACGGAACAAAAACATTATAAAACCGTGATTATTTTATAATTTTTTATTTTATTTTATCCCTTCTTTAAATTAATCGCATTATGTAAAAAAGAAAAAATCATTTTCTTTAGACTATTAGAAATTTTAGATTTATCCTGGACCTTGCGATACTTGTATGCAACAACTTTGTAAGATTTGGTGTTGATAGAAGAAAAAAAATGTTTTGAGAAAGCAATAGTATCGTTTTCGACATCTAATTGAATTAATTGTGGTTTAATAATATGCAAAAATTCCCTGCCAGTAGTATGGATTATAAAACACATATTTCATCAATTGAAAGTTATAAAACAAATCTCTGGTCGCGTATGTGCACAATACCATAACACTTCCGATATGTGATATCGCAGTAAATACTCCATTCCCTAGAGAGGTGGTTTCTGTCAATAAGCTCTTTATCAGGTTAATGATATCATCAGTTAAATCAGGAACGTCTTCAGGACTAAGAATCTCTTGGCCTGTATCAGGTCTACTTACATCCTTGGAGTCAGGAACACTCTCGGAACCAAGAATCTCCAGGCGTATATCAGTTCCACTGACATCCTTGGAGTCAGGAACACTCTCGGAACCCAAAATCTCCAGGCGTATATCAGTTCCACTGACATCCTTGGAGTCAGGAACACTCTCGGAACCCAAAATCTCCAGGCGTATATCAGTTCCACTGACATCCTTGGAGTTAGGAACGCTCTCGTGGTCAAAAATTTCTAAGTTTGTATCAGATCCATAGGCACCGTTAGAGTCAGGAACATATTCAGGACCAAGAATCTCCAGGCGTATATCAGTTCCACTGACATCCTTGGAGTTAGGCACGCTCTCGTGGTCAAAAATTTCTAAGCTTGTATCAGATCCATAGGCACCCTTAGAGTCAGGAACATATTCAGGACCAAGAATCTCCAGGCCTATATCAGTTCCACTGACATCCTTGGAGTTAGAAACGCTCTCGTGGTCAAAAATATCTAAGCTTGTATCAGATCCATAGGCACCCTTACAGTCAGGAACATATTCAGAACCAAGAATCTCCAGGCCTATATCAGGTTCACTGAAACCCTTGGAGTTATCAGGGCCAAACGTCTCCAAGCCATTTTCAGGTCTACTGACACCTTTGGAGCTAGAAACGTTCTAGGCTCATTTCAGATCCAATGACAACCTTATGGAAGCCAGTAACAAACACCCTTAAGATCTGGAATCTCTAGGCCTGCATCAGGTCCAATGACGCCTTTAGTGGAAGTGGAGACAGGAACGTCCTCATAGTTAAGTGCAGGCAGTTGCTCTACAAAAATTGTGTTTTGATGTCACTAAAATTCAATGCCGAAATATTTCATAAAACAAACAGGACTTTCCTCTTTTTTTTGCATTTAAACTTAAAATAAAATGTGTTCATTTGCCTTACCAAATTATTTTCAAAAACATTAAACTTCTAGAATGTTTGTTTGTAATTATGCACAAAGCTACACAATGGGCTATCTGTTCTCTGCCCACCACGGGTATCGAAACCCGGTTTCTAGCTTTGTAAGTCCGCAGACATACCGCTGTGCCACTGGGAGGCAAACTTCTAGAAATCAAGAAACCTAAGTCTTCAAACATATTACAAGTATGTAACAAAGTATATTTTTGTTTAGGCGCAAAGCTACACAATGGGCTACTATCTTCATTTTTCCCACAGAAGGTATCGAACCCCGATTTTTTAGTGAGGCGGCAAAGTAACTGATATTTTCTTCCAGACATTGTTTACTAGTTCTACCCAATAAAACTCGTATAGACAATTCCTACATTAAAACCTATGATATTGTAAAAACTACCTCCATATCGTACGAAACAGTTATCAGCGGTTTTTGAATTAATTTTATAACTTGAAATAAATTCAACAACTTTCTTAATAATTAGATCACATAACAAGATCATTCCGGTCAAAGTTATTAGGTATTCTAGGACCGAAAAATATCAATATACATTGCGCGAACCATCATAAATCTAGTCAAACTTGAAAAAAAAACAACAAAAAAACGTAGCGGCCACCATGCCGTGTTTTTAATTGACTACCATTAACAACAACAACAGAAAACGAGGAAAAGGATTTCTAATGAATATTTTAAAGTAATAATAGTTACGCTTTTAGATAAACGGCGTAACAATGACCTATGTTATTATGTATACACTGTATATGTTCTGAGTGCTAAACCTAGACTGATTACATAAGTATATATCAAGCTGGTACAGGATACCGGAACTTATTTTTTTAAGGCGGTACTAGTACCGGGAGTTATTTGAGTTGGTTTGTTGCTGTTTATGTTTACAGGGAGATTTTTTTCTTTTTCAAAAACACGTCCACTCACCCAGCTGAGTACCTATACTTTTTGTTTAGATAACTTCCCCCCTGATATTAAGTATGTTATAATAAAATGAACAATACATATGCGACATCTGGCGGGCTTAATATCAGAATTGAAATACAACAAAAATGCTACTTTCCCAGAAGAAAATCATATACTAAGCGAAGTGATTAATGATGACAATTCACATTTTTTGGCAAAGCTGTTAATTTGTGTACTTGCCATCAGATGGCACTTGAACACCCAATCCTCCAAAAATGTGAAGTGTTTTTTATGTCCTAAGTTATAAAAAAAGAATTATTATCAGTTGCCATAAGATCATAAAAATATAAGCAATTTGGATATGAAAACACATATTTATTTGACTTCAGTTTTCATACTATTCATGAGTTTGTAAATAGATAACATTAAATATAAAATGTTAATAAACTGAAAATTAGGGGCAAATCCAGGATTTGTAAGAGACTATGTGGGAGCGTCCAAAAATTCTAGTCATGGTGATATTTGATGTATTTTAGCCTTTTGTTGCTTACTTGTGATTATGTGTGTACGTCCAATAGGCGATGTAAAATTAACAGTATAGTTGTGGGCGGATGCATAGAATGCCACAAGGTGTTAAACTATTACCACATCAGCACTAGAGTTGTTTGAAGAGTAAAACAAAATTTTGAGATAGTTGTGATACGATATCGAACTCCCTGTTAATAGTACATGTCACTATTCGTTTTCGTATTATGATGAATTTTGTGATAAACTGAAATAGTTAAACATTTCAGTTTATACACAAACAAATATATTTTAATACCAGAAATAAACGCCCTTATAATACTAAATTTGTTATTTTTCTTTAATCGGACACTCATCGTTTCGCTTTACAGCTTCTTAAGGAGCATTCCACTAAAACGCAAACCGTAACTGACAGTACAAAGTTTCAAATGATTTAATAGTTAATCTGTATACTTGCCATTAGATGGCGCTTTAACATACAAATCTCCCAAAATGGGAAGTGTTTTTACGTTTAATGTTATATATATAAAGGCATTTAAGCTTTTACTGTCAGTTACGGTTTGTGTTATAGTGGAATGCTCCCGAAGAAGCTGTAAAGCGAAACGATGAGTGTCCTATTAATTAAAGAAAAATAACAAATTTAGTGTTATAAGTCGTTATTTCTGGTATTAAAATGTCTTTTATACACAGTTATGCACTACAGAAATTAAATAAATATATTTACCATCCTCTGTTGACACGGTCACTTTTTTTTGTAAAGAAGATCTATAATAGTCTGGCATCCTGTTAACATTTTAGCTAAGACAGCAGCGATCAGTTGTAGTGTGAATTGTATGTTATACAGTCACGCGCCCTTTAAAATATAATGAATCATTTGTAGTGTGAATTGTATGTTATACAGTCACGCGCCCTTTAGAATACGATGAATCATTTATAGTGTGAATTGTATGGTACAGTCACGCGCCCTTTAGAATATAAGGAATCATTTGTAGTGTGAATTGTATGTTATACAGTCACGCGCCCTTTATAATATAATGAATCATTTGTAGTGTGAATTGTATGGTATACAATCACGTGCCCTTTAGAATATAATGAAATTCTATTCGATAATTGGGTTTCATTAATTGTTGCCTTCTCAGTGTTTTATTCATAATTTTAGATTTTAGTGGAAGTGGACGAAGAAACTTCCATCTCCACCGGATTCATCTTTGAACAAATTCCTTAACATCACTGATGCATGAACTCAAGGTAAATTAAATTTCAGTTCGTTCTCTTTTAATTTTCAAATATCTTTCTAAGATGTACTGATGTTCTGTTTTTTTTGTTTTGTATTTCTTTTCAAAATAAATACATAAATATCCACGGGTTTTAAATTCATTTTGGATTTTAGCGCTTAAACAATTTATGAGGCTTTTATGGAAAACAAGTGTCAGGAGAAACTTTCTCACTATTCACTTCAATTAGAAATAATCATATAAAGGTTCATTACAAACCTGCCGTCAGTTAACTGATTCACTGATGATTAAGCAACAAATATAGCTTTTCATGTTTTAGGTCCATGCATGTTATACTTAATGTAAAAAAAAAAAAGAAGTGATCCGTATTTTTTAATTGATGGTCAAGGAAACTATTACACTTTGCTAAAAAATGAATGTTAAATGTCGTTTTATTTACTGTAAAATCGTTTTTTTTCTTCTGAAGTGTTATTTGTCGTTTTGTTTTTAGTAAACATGTCTTCAATCCTCCAATCTGCTCTGCAAAGTTAATAACTGAAAGCAATATGTTTTTTCTTGAATTAAAAATAATATCTAAAGAATTTAAAAAATAAGACTTTTGGCTGAATAGCACTAAAATGATAGTTGTTTTTCTTCTGTATTATTTTTCCCCTTTTTTTTTTCGTGTACCCCTTCGATGACCACCGCATACCCCCAGGGATTCGCATGTCATAGTTCAAGGAACAGTAGACTGGAGGGTAATGGTGCACGATCCGCAGTCCGGCAGGCTAATCACTCGACCTGAGTACCTTGACTAGCAAGTCACAAGTTCTAAAATGTTTAAATAATGTTTTTCATCTCTTCAGGATTCCAGATTATGATTTAATGTAAATTGTCTTATGCAATAAGCCCCCCAGTGGCAGAGCGGTGTGTCTGCGGATTTACAATGCTAGAAACCGGGTTTCAATACTCGTGGTGGGCAGAGCACAGATAGCTCATTGTGTAGCTTTGTGCATAACTTAAACAAACAAACTTATGAAATAAATGTATACATAGACATGAGTTTATGTTGTTCTATATAAATTTAAATAAATGAGTTAAGTGTTTACGAGAATAAAATAAATGGAGTTAACAGATTACTACTTTAATATTTCTAACAAAGCGAAAATGTTTTTTGTCATGGAAAATATATTTTCACTTTGCCAAAGTCACTCTGAAAAGAAAAACATGTAAGTTAATTCTGTTAATGTTATTTTACATTCCTGTATTCCTGACAGTAAGGTGACTTGTCATGATATAATAGTTTAACAAATACTTATGGATATTGACATTAAATCACTATATTGCTCATATCTCCAAGTCCCCCGATGGAGTCCCCCAGTGGAACAGCGGTATGTCTGCGGACTTACAACGCTAGAATTCGGGTTTCGATACCCATGGTGGGCAGAGCACGGCTAGCCCCTCGTGTAGCTTTGTGCTTAATTACAAACAAGTCCCCGATGGGGCAGTGGTAAGTTTACGGTCTTGTAATTCTAAAATCCTGGATGCAAATCCTCGTTAGACTACCTGCTGTATCCACTGCGAAGAATCCTCGTTAGACTACCTGCTGTATCCACTGCGAAGAATCCGCTCTAAAACGAACAAAGAAATCTTCAAATTCGATCGCTTATGCTGAGATTTGAGCTTTTGTGTAAATTAAGAATTTTTACCAGCATAAACAAATTAAAAATAGATAAATTTAACCTTTTTTTTACTTGCGTGGTTAAAAAGTAAATATATATATATATATAAACGAGAGAGAGAAGCGCAAGGTGGAGACGATTCAATGTACAGGTAATGAACAATAACGATTACTTTGAAATGATTTTCTTGTGCCGTTACAACAATTGCTCAAAAACATAACCACGCTCAGATTGCTTTAGGAAATTGTGGTGATGTCAACTCATAAACTTGTGGACAGAAAATATAACGTCACTGAACCATACTTAAACACCATGATGCTCTAAATAACCTGTTTATAATAATGATTAAATTTTTAATAAATTAAAAAGTTTTCCTTTGATGATTTATTATATTACCAGGGTCGTACCTATGTTTGATGGCGCTCTGTACGACATATAAATTCAGTGGCCTCAACCCAATCACCCCCCCCCCCCAAATATTATTTTAAATATTTACAATACATTATGTAAACTATTATGATCATTACGAAGCATACTTAAAGAATTTCATTTCATTATATACTACATGAATATATTGTACCTGTAGAAAATCTATAGGACTTGTATTCTTCTTGCTTTCGCTAATGCAAACTCACGGATTACACTGTCATAGTTTAAAGAACTTGCTACTTCAAATTCAATACATATTATCGTTGAATTGGATAAGCGTTTCGTTCTTGACCCATAGCGGATCAAAGATAATTTTTTACTCTCTTTAACTTACTAAAACTACGCTCAGACAAAGCAACTGTTACTGGTAGTGTTCAAAAGGATCAAAGTGCAGTATCGATAGGCGTCTTGGAAGGAATAAGAATGGATTAATTGTAATATGCTTATCGGAGAAGCTGTAGCTAAATTTGGGAACAGGCATAGTTGATAAGAAATCTCCAGTCAGAAAATCGAATTCAGATAACAGTTTAACATTTTTTCAAAGCGCCATTGAATTTGTGTTATAACACAGTGTTACATTCTCTTTCAACTTACTTCTCATTTGCCAGTAGATACCCTTCATCTTCAACCATTTCTGAGGTCAAAACTCTACCTTTCGCTTCTTCTTCTCAGGGAAACACGGTTCAATATCAAGTTGTTTGCCATCTTCTTTGCGGTTTCGATTATACTTCCTACTCCTTTGTTGCGTATTTCAGTAACAGATGACATCAGACCTTTCAGATGACATCAGCCCTTTCAGAAGACATCAGACCTTTCAGAAGACATCAGACCTTTCAGATGACATCAAACCTTTCAGATGACACCAAGACCTTTCGGATGACATCAAACCTTTCAGATGACATCAAACCTTTCAGATGACATCAGACCTTTCAGATGACATCAGATTTTTCAGAAGACATCAGACCTTTCAGATGACATCAAACCTTTCAGCTTTTTGCAGCACCATCTACTGACAAATGTTTAGTTTGCAAACTACTGTTGACGTGATTAATACATATAGATATGTTACACCACACATCCAACAGGCAGACACATTTAAGATTATTTGCTTGAGAAAGTTTGGGGCACCTGATTCTGTTTTGGCATTCAGACTAGAACCATTCAACATTTCTTTCAAAACCAGATGAATGTCCCGTATTTGTTGAAAAAGTGGGGTCACTCCTCGTTTCTGGGCAGACCACCAGGCTGCAAAGTGTCCTTTCAGTGTAATACTTAACACGGAGACAAGTTTCTCATCCTAATTTTGATCTTGAAAAATATGCGAAAATCCTTTAAAGTATACCAAAGAATGTAAGAATGATTGGTGATACTTCAATGACATATACCCCCACAAGATTAAGCGCGCGGGCTACACATTGAACAAATCTAACCAATTCGTTAACTTGGCTTATGTACGCTTGCACTCCATGGGATTTACCTGCCATATTGGCGCCGTTGTCATAGCCTAGCCTTATATTCGACATGCTTCTACTTGTAAACCATCATCTTTCAATTTTTCTGTGACCTGTTGTTTGGTGATTTGTAATAAAATCTACAAAACTTCTTCAGTTGAACATTGATCATTTTTTATTCTAACGTACCTAATAATTTCACTCATTTCTTCTTTGTGGGACACATTTGATGCGCAATCAAACAGAATAGAATAATATCTTGCCTCCTTTATTCTATATAATATTTCTCCTTGCACATGTCCTTTGAGAATTGCAAACAATTCATTTTGAATTCGAGGAGATAAACAAGTTATTGACATTTTGTTTGATTTGATGCTCGCAATATGTTCTGCAAAAAAGAAGATGGTAGTGGCCGATCGGCTCCACTGTGTTCAAAAATATTCCACAATTAGGGTTTCCAATAACGTCAGATGTATCTCTGAGGGCCAGTTTATTCTGGGTACAGAAGATGATGACATTCACCACTACCTTAAGAATGTGGAACCATTTTTCTGTTTCTCCCATTATAGCTTTTTTAATCTCATCATCGATGGCTTTTCCTTCATCCATAAAGATTTTAGGTCCTTCCACAGCATGTAATACTTTCTATGTTGAGAGCTAATTTTATGGACAGGTATTCTTGGACTCAGATGCCTCCAGTCACAAAAACCCTTTGAAAAATCGATCGCTCGCACTTTTTGTTTCTCGAAAGCAGTATCCACAGAAAGCACAATAATGTCTTTTTTAAAAGTGTTATACAGCATCTACTTTCATTGAACTTTTTGTCTATTTGGAAATTTTTTAATGAAATTATTGCTGACTAAAACGCCTATCATCTTCTGTGGCAGGAAATGATGCATGTTTATTATTGATTTGTTCTGGCCCGTGTTTTACCAAACACATTATTTTCTCATTAATCGGTGGCCATTTAGCAGGACCATCAAATTGAAGTTTAATTTCCTATGTATTTTCATTAATACTGTCTGAAGAACTTCAGTTCCATAATATTTTTCAACTGTCAAAATGGTGTCTGTATCACTTATATCTACAATATGAATATTTTGTTCTATTTCAGAATGTATGGAGGTGTTTTGATCTCCAAAACTCTATTGATCCTCATCCTGTACTGTTTGTTGAGATGTTGAAGTATCTTCTGCCTCTGTCTCCATATTCTTGAAAGCCATTTCTCCCATTGACTTGATAATTTACGATCTCTTTCTTAACCTTGTTTCCTCTACTTTTTATACTGAGCTCCTGATTTTTTCGGTCAATTTTTTTCGATAAGGGTCTAAAAATGGAAGAATGAAAAACAAAAATGTTATTTTGAAACAGTTTGAGTTTTAAATATAACCAACCACCGAATTCTTAGTAAAAAAGCTGAAGTTACACGAGCTTGACTTCCGGGCAAGAACACATTCAACAGACAGTATGTAACTGTTTGTCCCATCTGCAAGAGCTGCCTTGATGCAGACGAGCAGTTATAAGTTCGCGTTGTTAGTCAATCGGGCAATCGGCGCCCGTTCAACTTGGCGTCCTGTGTGAACGCATCGCTCACATTGCCCGTGGTACTGCCCTGCATGTTACAACCAACAAATTATTTGGAAACTTTATCCATTAGGAACTATTTACGATCCCTATTTTGTATACGTTTTACCGCCATCTATTGGTACTAATAGAAGTGAATATATAATTTTTGCGGAAATGGATAATTTCAATAACTATGAGATAAAAATTCTTTAAAAGGTCGAAACATTCAAGAGTTATGGTAAATGGAACAAATAATTTTCGTTTTTAATTATATTTTCGTACACTTCATTCTGCTTTATTAGTTAAATTTATTGATAGATAATTATACTTTTAAGCTTTCATTCAAATAAGCAGAACGGTGCTTCTACAACTATCATTTATATATAGCAGATTGTGGCACGAAGTAAACTGCAAGTGTTTCTATACAAAAAATATATATTATCATGTAAAACCTTACATAAAAATTACAATATTTTATTTAAGAATTTAAAGAAAAAGGAATTACATTATATATATATATATATATTATTTAAATATGAACGAACGTTTTCACAAACTATTTAAGTAGCCTTTACAGTATTTATTCTCTTCCTATGACAGTTTTGTTCCACTGTGGATCAACGGTAATTTTACAGACTTACAGCGCAAAAATCCAGGTCTTGAATCCCCGTGACAGACAGAGTACAGATAACCTATTCTGTAGATTTGCGTTAAAACTAATAAATGACAGTTTTACTTGAGATTATATTTTTATCAATATGAACTGATTTTATCTTTTTCCCGAATCAAAATTATGTAATTAAAAGAATGGAATGCTCCCCGATGGCTCAGCTGCAAGTCAGAGTTTTTAACGCTAAACATCGGATTTCGATACCTGCTTTGGGCACAGTACAGATAGCCCCTTTTGTAACTTCGTGCTTAACAACAAACAAATAAAGAATTAAAATAAACCAGGAAATATTTTATAATTCAATTCTAATGTGGGCCTCCTAAGCGTAAGGTTGTCAGGCTCGAATTTGTAATTTTTACATGTTTAGAGTAGTTTTACGGATATGAGTTAAAGTTTATATTATTGAAGCTTACAGAAAGCGCACTAATATAATGTGAATTTGGAAATAGAAAATTTGAACAACTGAAAGCATCAAACTAATCCAGTGGGATAAATACGTGTTTTCGGACCCTCCTTTTTTTTGTTTTTGCTTTGTGTTTTCTGGTAAGCTCAAATTCATCTTTTTTTGTATAAATATTTATTTTTTAGATAGGTTCTTTATTTGTAACTGATCAGTATTAGTAGCAAAAATCGTTATGAAATGGTTCTTAAGGAACTGCAAAAGTCATAATAATTGAAATTTTTATATTTTATATAATTAAAATTTCCTACTCATTTTATTGACGTCCGTGTTTACAATTTGTTAACTTGCCAATACGTTTCTAACTGCATATTCTATGCTAGTTACATGAATGTATGACTACGTTAGTAGTATGATATGCAGGTGTATCATACATTTTCTACCTGTTTTAGTTATATTGAGATTTTAAAAATTATTTTGATTATTTTGTTTTTATGCTGTAATGACCGCAATACGTGAACAACAAAGTCGTAGAGATTGCCTTGTTCTAGTTACTTTTTCTTTGTTCTCTACACTGTTTAATGTCTATTCTGCACGAGAGACAGAGAAACATATTGCATCCAGGTTGAAAAGATTGGCACTATAATATCCTTGCTGGCCGAGTTAACTTTGTCTAATATGCCGGTATTTTATCTAATTTACGCTATTTGCCAACAAGATTGATTCACACTGTTTTTGTTTTGACACAAATACGTTTTAATATATATATATATACAACAATATAATTTACAATAGCAACTATTATGATTAATTATTACAAACCAAGTTTCATAAACAGAAATTTCACTAACTTACAAATAGCCTAAAATCGTCTTTCTAGTTCCGAGTCTCCTTGATATCCAGCGAGTTGTACGTACATATAATTGGCGGGAAGCTAGTTAGCTTTGTCAGGCACTGAATTGTTGGACCGTTGAAGTAAGATAATATTTTCATAAAAATCACTAATGTCCGATGAGAAATTAGTAATATTCTTGGAGAGATATTAACGTTTGATGGGAATTCACTGACGTTCGAAATTTATAACTGTTCCTGGTCAAATGTCATATATTTTCCGGTTGATAGGGGTTAGCAAAATTACAGTTTATAACTTACACGGCTATAATAGTTTCATAGTAGACTTATCTCTTCTCTGTTCTCTGTTGTTTTGGGCGCGTCGCCTTTTTATACGCGTTATATTTAACCGGATACGGAAATGGATATTGTTGATTCTTGTGTTTACGAGTGTTCTACAATCTTGGAGAATTGGCGGGAATTTCACCATACATTACTAATATGGTAAGCTAGACACGCACTCAAATATAAACTTATTCGAAACAAACGTTGACATTAAAATAAATATATATCAAATTCGTTATACGCAACACATATCTGATACTACAAGTCATGCATATTTCTAAATACAAATTCAATCCAAACAACGTTCATATTAGAAATAAATATATAATAATAAATTCGTTACAGTACAGAGAAGCGACTGTCTTCTGTCTGTGTAAATAGCACATTATTTTCTCTGTTTATTTGCAACAATAAAGATTTTATTCATTTATTTGCATTGTCCAGGCTTATTATTTTACATTTAACGAAATCCAATTAAACTTCTCTACAACAGAAAAATCCCCTTATTTCTTGATCGAATCTATTGGTTTTTGCAAGTTTATCTACCCGACACATGTCGGGAAATCGGTTTTAACTGAAAATACCGCAGAAGAAAAGAAAGTTTGTTATGCAAATTGTAAGGAAATAAACAAGTAAATTTTTTAAGTTTTAAAAGAAAAAGTTCCTAAATAAGGAAAGCTGGAAGTGTTCTGTATTTCTTATTCTTTATGTATAATGGTTTGGCTGTAATTAAGCACAATGAGCTATTTATACTCTGCCCACCACTGGTATCGAAACCCAAATGTTAGCATGTAAGCCTGCAGACATACCGCTGAGCCACTGTGGGAAGGGCAAATCCATAAATGAATATCTACAAAAGATATCCAGCTGAAAAAGATCAATCATGACCAGGCCCGCCTTCTTTACCATCACCTAAGGAGTGGTAACAATAAATACTCAACTATTCGAAATTGCAACAACTGTTAGTTCTCAATTAAGACTTTAAAGAATCACCAGTTTTAGCGGCAACTGTTGCATACAAACAAGTAGCCTCCAATTGAAACTCAGAAAAATTCACTAGCTTATACCGATACCTTTTATTGTAAAAAGGTCCATTCCTCAAATTAACATACGAAGGTAAAATACGATTTGAATAAAACAAAATTTATTGTTATAAAACCATAGTCTTACTTATGTCTTTCTGAAAGAGGGTGCCTGAGTGACATTCATTTCATATTATGAATAAGAGCTTCTCAACGCTGAAGTTTTCGTTTATAACAGATCGAAGTTTGTGGAAATTAAGATGAGTTCCTTGATGTGCAAGTGATCCTCGTTATTCTTTTGTAATATTTTATTGTGACTGGTGCCTTACATCTGTCGTCTGGTGATTTTCATTTGCTGGTTATTTCTTATGTTGATGGTGTATGTTGAAGCTCCAGATCCATTCATATTATAAGCCTGTTGTCCTATTAAAAGTCTTGCAATTCAATGTGATATCACACAAGCATAAAACTGAAAAGTTAAATGTGATATTAAAATAATGGAGTGAAAATAAGTATTCTACGGAGTTGTAATTAGAAGAAATCAAGCAGGGAGATACCATAAACATCGCTAAAGCAGAGGTTCGAAAAGGAAAATGAGGCAACTCTTTGGCATTTAGTCGAGTTTTCTAGCTCAGAGGGCAAATACCGGTAATACATTTATCATTGAACAAATTCAGAAGGTTTGTTTGTTTTTGAGCAAAACTGCGTAACGGATTGTCTGTAGTGTACTCGACGTGGGGATCAGATCTCGAATGCTAGAGTGATACGTCTTCAGAGTTATAGCTGAGCCATCGGTCGATAAGTTCAAAAAGGAGTTATGACAAAACTTGCTTAGATAGAGCAACACCGCATAAGTTACAATGTCTCTTCTAGGAGCAATGAAATCAACACCAAGCTCCACAAAGTCAAAAAGATTATTTAGTTGTTGTTTGAATCATCTGCATCTTTTTATTTTACAAGTTATCATAATACCAGATAAATAAAAATTGGGAATTTAAAAACCTGCAAATAGGGATCATAAAAAAAGTTAGGAAACAAGGCTAGAGATACTGTAGATATTATTTACTCAAACTACAAATTCCTACATTGATTCCATCAAATGTAATTCTAGATAACAGCATGGAGCCAAAATAGGGGTTTGTAGTTCGAGTAAATAATATCTACAGTATCTCCAGCCTTATTTTTTTTACATTTTTTTACGATTCCTATTTCCAGGTTTATAAACTCTCAATTTTTTATCTATCTTGTTTGCTGACTTTTTTATGCTTAACTATGGGCAAAGGATTACTTGATATGGTAGGTAACTTTTATATATTGGAATGATAATAAACAGCTAGTAGCTGGCTGATATGGTTCATGATGATTTACTGTATGTATTGATTGTTTGATCGCATTAGTTCGAGATTTAAAATGTTAAATTTCAGCTGGGGATTGTCATGGAGATTTGTTGGAGAATATAGTGAATATTTATAATTTCTGTGTAAGTAAATTTTCTATAAATAGTGCACAGCAATGGGCAAATATATACTTAGACTAAGACACAGCCCCTACCGAGCGTGAAAAAAAAATGCCAGTAGAAAAGCAGCCTTTTCAAACAAAACATATTCGACTAAGCCATCTCTTTAGATAAACCTTCGTGTCTTTTAAAATAATTATTCTATGAATGTATGTAATACAATTTAATATTAAGCGTATTCATTTTTTACTCCTTCAATTCATACATAATATAGGGGTTGGCTCCCTAAAAACACCGATTGTATAGTGTACAAAGCATTGAGTATCTACATGTTACAATCATC
>NW_013665757.1:533921-551004 GCF_000517525.1 Limulus polyphemus
TTTTATATGTGTACAGCCTGAATAGTAAAGAGTAAAGGTTTTAAAGTGTTGTTTGATCTGAATTTTTACTGTTTAAGGTGCTTTTTGTCTGAATGTTCTATTAGGGTTTTGTGCAATTCCTTGCAATCCCTATCATGAACCACTATTGTGGTTCATGATGTCATTGTTATATGTGATAGTTTGCATATAAGATATATAAAATTACCATTTCTGAAATATTGCTAACAGATGAAATCAACAGTATCTATATAAAACTACCATTTCTGAAATATTGCTAACAGATGAAATCAACAGTATCTATATAAAACTACCATTTCTGAAATATTGCTAACAGATGAAATCAACAGTATCTATATAAAACTACCATTTCTGAAATATTGCTAACAGATGAAATTGAACTATAAAAGATAAACTAAAACCAAATGAATTTGCTAAGAATTGTTGATTAACTGACAGCATAACAGATGTCAAGATTTAGAATCCTCAAGAGAAAAATATTATAATGTACCCAAACTAAATTCCCTTTGCTCTTCCTCACTTAATCAGTCAGTCGTTTTAAGTTCATATTAGTTTTAAAAAATCACAATTTCATCCACAAATTTGTCTGAGAATCATTTCTGCATTCAGAATTAAACAAATGTTTAATTTCAAGACAAAGTATTTCAACACCAATGCAGTCATGTGATGTATCCTTATACCTGCCTATATATAAGTACAGGACTCCATGTCGTATCAACGTTTCATAGTTTGTTGTGCTGTATTTAATAAAGTTGATACCGTTGCAACTGTAGCTCATAAACTGAAATTATGTGAATTTGGTCTTTTTAATCTGAAGGCACTTTATATGACACATAAACAGCCAAGTCAGAGATTCATGTGGTTCAGGTATAGCCACCCATAACTTAGAACTGCTAACTAGCCATCAGCATCCGCTACCTATGCCGCTACCCTTAAATAATTGTTAAAGTTAGAACGCCCCCCTTCCCAACTGAAAGTTCGGAGTTTGTTCACCGAATATCGCAGTTCAAGCCTCGGACCTTTCGATAAGCAGGCCAGAATGCTAACCATTAAATTACGATCGGTCCAGAAGGGGTGTGGATCGTTAGCCACAATAAACCATTTGAAAATAATAAGTAAAACCAATAACGAGCGTATCAAGAAAACTACATTAATTCACAAATTTTAACTTGTTACAAATAGAAAATTTAGTGCTAGGAAGCTTTTATTGATCTAATATCTTTGTTTGGTGGCTAATATGAGAGTTATTGTATCTGACCTGTAAATACCAGTGAGTGGCTCAAACTGCATGTTCGTTTAATGTTACAGCATACAGTCATGAGAAGTTCTTTCATGACGTAAATATCTTATCAAGATTTCAGTCGAACACGAAAAACTTATTTAAAAAAATTAAAAGTAAAAAAAGCAAAATGAGAGAAACACTATTGTGAGATTATTAAAATTGAATAAAAATTGTCAGTAAAAGTAAGTTTCTGTTAGTAAACATTAATTAAAAATGCATATTTAACCCGATTAACTTGAAATGTTACAAATACATGTAAATGGCCGATCAAAATGAGGAGCGAACAGTTATCGTTCCCAGTCAGCTTTCATGGGTAATTTATTTGCCTGTACCAGTACCATAATTCTTAAATGTATGTTTACTAGACTTTTGAACTCCTAACGCAGCTTTTGATAAACTGACTTGAAACCTTAGATACAGGCTCTTGACCCCAATATAATATGTACAAAACGAAAGAGCCACGAGGGAGCCCCAAAACTGGAGGTCAAGGTTTGGGGGGGGGGTGTTCTTAGGTTTGACTTAGTCAGTTTATTTGAAAATTGGATTACAGTGCGTTTAAAACAATTTTTTGAAATTTCCGCATGATCCCAGTGGTTTGAGGGCTCTCACCAGTGACTGCAAGACATATTAAACCTGTAAATAGCCTCTCACGACTCTTTCGAAAAATGTATATTTATTTATCATTTGTTTGGGGTAAAGAACCTAATTTCGAATCCTTTCATCAGAAATTCTACAAAGGGTTCAAATATAAAAGTAAACATTGGTTTACAGAATTAAGAATTACTATAAGATAGTGCGAATTACAACGAACGAATGAAGATTCTTCACTTCCCCAATGATAGGCTTTAATTTTAATAGATAAATAACTAAAATTATAAGAACAATGTTTTAAGTTAAATGAATAAGGAAGATCTAAATTAAAATAAACTAAAATAAAATAATGTTGTGTTTACTTTTGGTCTCCTTTTTGTAGGAAGTTTATTAATATTCTGGAAATATTCCCTAGAAAGCCAAGAAAGATTATCAAAATGATTGTTTGTTTGTTTGTTGTTAAGAGCACAACCACGCAATGGGCTATCTGTACTGTACCCACCGCGGGTATCGAAACCCGGTGTTTAGCGTCATAAGTCTTTAGACTTACCGCTGTGATACTCGTGGTGTCAAATTGATATTTGTTTAATTTGAATTGTTTTTGTCTTTGTTGATATGTTGAAGTGTTAATTTGACGATCCTAAGTGTTAGGAGCATAGAAAAGTAATCTGATGTTTTGACAGTAGCTTCAATTTTCGAGATAACAGATGAAAGCTTTAGAAACATATGCACAAAATTTTATTAGATTTGCAATTTGTAAAATAAGTTAAAACATGGTTTTAAGCTAATAGTCTGCATCTTGTAGAAAAATTCCTGATCAATGGGAAAATTTCTTTGTTGTGTATGTCTATAAAAGTAATTGTTTTTGAAAGATGGTCCTTTTTTTTTACCCGAAACAAAGTGCCATAACTTATAGATTTACCAAGTAGAGAAGGTTAATTACGATGGAGGGATAAGTTGGCGAATTAGATTACCAGTAATATCACTTTTGCTTGGTGTGACGCAGAAAAAATTGTAAAATGAGATAAATATAAAGCGTTAGACATATAAATGATATTAAATGGGACAGTGATGTGTAGAAGAACATATAACATAAACACTAATTAAAATAATAATAAAGCAAAAAAAAACAGTTATAGAACTTCATTAAAATTAATTGATAATTTAATTTTAAAACAAAAAATAAAAACATAATATCGAAATAAAAGCGTCACGGAGCGAAGGTCATGAATAATATGTTAACTCTTTTTTAATATTATTTAAAACTTGTCTTTACCTATAAAACCCAGTTCGTCCATACAACACAAGGGTTCGGTAAGCTCACTGATATAGGCAATAGAATGTTTACATTTTTCTAGAGGTCTAGTTTAGAAACTGATAAATCCTGACTAGGTCAAGCACTAGGTCAGCCCTAGGCGCTACTCTATATATCACGAGTCAGTCAAAGATATCATCTGCTGTTTCAAGGGCTAAATTTATTACACACAGCACCACAGTGTGTACGTCTGTTTCAGGGGATAGTTTAATTGTACCGAACACCACACTGTGTTCATTTGTTTCAGGGGATTTCTATTGCACCCAACACTACATTGTGTGTGTGGCTGTTTCAGAGGATAGTTTTATTGCACCCAACACTACACTGTGTACGTCTGTTTCAGAGGATAATTTAATTGTACCCAACACTACATTATGTGTGTGGCTGTTTCAGATGATAGTTTTATTGCCCCCAACACTAGGTTGCTTTACGACTGCCACATGAAGCAGATATACGTTCGGATAATATAAAGTAATCTAGTTTTATTAATAGTCAACTATATAGAGAGTGTGAGAGTAGTTTTGTCGTAATGAAATGTTGTCATTTCTATTGTTCTATACTGGTGATCCTTGACCTGCTGACCATGTGTATTCTAGCTTCCTTTTTAATGACACGAATAATTTTAAATTCAGTTTTAAAAATCAATTTTATTTCGTTTCAATATAACTCTTCTTTCATTTGGTTTTAATCAGTTGATTGAAAAATAATATTGTAAAAATAAAAATTTCTTCTTTTGGGTGATCACCAGCTGCTTCAGTGATCCTTTCCTTTTGGTTAATAAAATATTTGTTCTTGTTTATCTTTACTCTAAGTCTTGTCTCTTTCGTATAACCTTCGACAAATCACCAAACTTGTCTTTACACACGTGTTGATAGGAAATATCATAACATATTTCCTTTCGTAAATACAGGTGCGCTGTATGTAGTTTGTGTTTGATTGTTTGTTTTAACGCAAAGTCACATTGGACTATCTGCTGTGTCCACCGCTGGGTATCGAACCCCGGATTTTATCTTTGTAAGTCCGTAAACTTACTAATGTCACACTGGAGGTCATGTAGTTAGTGACGTCCTTATAAATTTGATGTACAGAGATCGTAAACTTGCACCAAACCCCTACTTTAGGTAAAGTTGTCACTAAACGCTTGCCCCATAACGTTATGTTCGAATGGACCTATTTCTACATCATGCTTTTCTGGAGTGTGGCTATACCCCTTATACCAGTTAGTATGCTTTGGGAATTCTTCTCCCTTGAAAATGTATATGGGAAATTATCACTGACGTAGGTAATCTAAGAATTAAGGGATACTGCACTAGGATCCTGGTTTGATTAAAAAGTGTGACATCTAAATGATTTCAGATCTTCTTCATGATCTTGTCCTTGCCTTTTGCGGATGTTTTTTTGAAACTTTCTCTCTGTCTCAACAGCTAGCCAGAGTAACAAAGCAAACCAGAGACGGCTACTAATTAAAAGACCCTTTTTATAATAAATAATGATGAGATTTTATTCGTTCACTTGTGTTACCTGTTTTATTGTTACTGTCCAGTCCATTTATTCTGTGGATAATATATATATATATATTTGTGAATAATTGGTACTTTTCCGGCGGATATCATTGCACCTGAATACCACATACATACTGCATCCACGAGGCTCTTACTGTTGCGGTGGTCATGTGACTGTGCGGGTTATCTATCCCGGACCTTGGAATATCACGAAGGTGTAATGAAGAGTTCAAAGACTGGAATGCCTTTGTTTGTACTGAGAAAGTCTGTAATTGTTGATTCATTCATGTGTAATAGATTTTGTCTGTTCAACATACTAAAAGTTATACTGTTATTTCTTTGTTAGTCCTCGGCCCGGCATGGCCAGGTGGATAAGGCGCTCGACTCGCAATCGAGTCGCGGGTTCGAATCCCAGTCCCACCAAACATGTTCGCCCTTTCAGCCGTGGGGGCGTTATAATGTGACGGTCAATCCCACTATTCGTTGGTAAAAGAGTAGCCCAAGAGTTGGCGGTAGGTGGTGAGGACTAGCTGCCTTCCCTCTAGTCTTACACTGCTAAATTAGGGACGGATAGCGCAGATAGCCCTCGCGTAGCTTTGCGCGAAATTCAAAAACAAAACAATCAAATCGTTAGTCCTCAATGACTTAGCGTAAGCTTGAGGGCTTATAACACTAAAATTTAAGGCTCGTGGCGGGGGACAGTACAGATAGTTCATTGTGAAGCTTAATGCTTATAAAAACGAAAATAAAAACAGTCTCTTTCTCAAATAAGTGTATATATTTTAGAAGTACATGCCATGTTATTCGTTTTACTATATTCTTGTTTGTTTCTATAAAAAAACGTGGTCAAGAAGCTTCACAAATATTTATTTTAGCAAAATTTATTTTTAGTATTGTGTACTTCGAATTAGTGATGGGTTAAAGTTGACTCTCAGTTTAACCGAGAGAGGGAAAGACAGTTTGGACTATTATTTATCGGAAAAGATAAACAGGAATTACAAGAAATAATATTATATATGCATATGTATATATATATACATATACACAAACAAACCAATGTTTAAAAAGAAAATGACGCAAATGGGCCTATAAAAAAAACATTCAGAATTCCATTAAAGACGTTGATGTTAGATATAGTATAATTGAAAAATATTAGAATTTTCAAAATATATTGGGAAAGTACTATTCGATGTTGTTTTACAAGTTTATGGGTATAATGACAAAGGAATTAATTAATCACCTTAAAGATATGTCATAAGAGTACTGAGTAATCTTCCATACTAAAGCAAAAAAAAAACAAAAAAACTTTGGTGTCAAAAGTCAAATTTAGGAGTAGAGTATAAAATAAAGGATAATTCTTGCTGGTCTTGCTGAAGGTGTGGAATTTACCAAAGCACTATGGTTTTTTCGGACATGTATCCTTATCATTTTATAAGTCATCAGTTAGGCCACATTTGGAGCGCTGTGTTCAGTCTTGAGCTCTTTAAGCTAGAAAGGACATTGAGTTGTTGGAAATGGTTCATAGGAGGACTACTATTGTGATACTTGGGATGGAAAGATTGTCATACAAATATATGTTAAAACCTCTGAACTTGTTTTATCTTGAGTAAAGCAGAGTTAAAGGGAATTTGATTGAAGTGTTTAATATTATTAAGGAAATTAATAGTGTTAATGCCTCATCTTTTCTCGTACTTAATTGTAACAATGGTGAGACTGGGGGACACAAATACAAATTTTGGCAGGGTAAGAGTCATCTTCATCTAAGATAGCTTTATTTTCAGCTTTATGTTTCTAACCTTTGGAACGGATTGCCTTCAGATTGGGTAGATTCAGTTAATTTACGGGAGTTTAAGGGAAGGCTTAATAAATATTTGAATGATAAAGGCTGGCTTTGAGTTAGTGCTTAATTTATTTTAGTGGATAGGACAGCCTAGATGGTCTCTTGTTATATTTTAATACTATGTTCTGTTAAATCACACATTTTGACAAACTTTCCACAGACTCTCTTTTATGTGCAGAAATCCGATTTTAGGGCCAAGTTTAAGCAGACCAAAGGCACAAAAGTAAATTGAAACTGCATGTAAGGACTTGACGGACATGTGGTCGAATGAGACCTTTATGACTTCAGTTTCTACAGCCATATTTCTTTGAAAGATATGACATGTTTGGTTTAGTTTACTGTTTTCGGACTGATAGTCAGGGGGAAGCAAGAAGAGATGAACAAAGTTAGAGTGAATTAACAGGCATGTGGTTGAATAAGATTGTTGTCTGTCTACCAGTGACAACATACATGCGACATAATATTTGAAAATCGATCATGTGGCCAATGACTTTAGAGTAAGACAAATAGAGATAACTTGAAATAATTCAAATTGCAATATAAGAATGTTCAAGTTAAAGATTCCAATATTAGACACATCAACAAATGCATTAAATGTACAAATATTTTTTTTTAAAGTCAACTCCGTCGGTGGGACAGCGGTAAGTTTACATACTTACAACGTTAAAATCTAGGAATATTTTTTTAAAAGTCAACTCCGTCGGTGGGACAGCGGTAAGTTTACATAATTACAACGTTAAAATCTAGGAGCATGATTCCCCGCGGTGGACAGAGTGAAGATAACCTTTGTGTAGCTTTGCACGAAGGAAACAATTAAACAGTGCAAGCTCTTCGGCTCAAGTGCCAAACTGGCCTTAAAGTACGTTACTACTACAACTTTGTACTAACACCTCAGTTACACCTCACAATAATTAGTCAATCGTTATCAGCTCTTTAACAGTAATACTGTCACTAAGCAGTTGGTTCAGTCATGGTTAACAAGTCTAGCAAGCATACGTTTGACAGTCGGCATCACCCATTATACTAAACCATCAAAGGTGCACATCTTCACCACACCCAACACTTTAGATAACTCAGAGAACAGTTGGATGTTACATTTAGTTCCCCAATCCATGTTGATTAGTTCAGATGATCCAAGCTAAGCTATCCAGTGCACCATCCACAGACTATGCAGATACGTTAACCAGTGCATAAGGCTCTGCCCATTTTTTGAAGTAGTCGATGACTATGAGCATATACAGGTGACCTTGTTCTATATCCATCAATATCCAGGGCTATTCTCAGCAGAGAAGAACCAGCATTTATGGTGTTTACTCTGTTTAGGTCTGTTTTTTCTTTGGGAGATATACATTGTACAATGTTCACATCAGCACTGAATGTCTCGATTCAAATGCGGCAAGCAGGCCATTAGCACAAGCACATGTAACATATCGGTATCCTCTAGTCTTTGTGTTATGCAAAGTCTGGAGAATCTCGTGCCTGAAAGTTCTGGCGACTGCTAACTGTAATATATGTTGACAAACATTGATTGGTAGTTGATAATAACAGTACAATACACCTTCCTACACTAGCAATTACTCTTATCAGTGCCATAAGTTATGTAGGCCCATGTTATGTTCCTAAGTCTGAGCTGGTCACACTTTACCTTGCTGCATGGGAAGGAATATCCACACTAGATCTGGATCCTTCAGTTACTTATGGCATCTATTTGCTAGTGGAAGTTCCTGTTATGCTTCTTGTTATTGCTATAGCAGATATTGTTTCAACCTCCACACAGCACCCAGGATCAGAACATTAAATTAACAAATATGGTATCATCATTCAGTAAGATAAACTGTCTGCAGTTTCATGTTGTGGGCCTTTTGTATAATGCTTCTGCAATGCTGTTATTCAGAATTTTATCAGTTATTTGGGATTTTTAGAGTTCATCAACCACTTCCGTGACACATGGTGTGCTCGAATAGTGAACTTTCTGCCAAATGAATAGTGCCAAAAGAGTTTTATGAAGAGTTCATCAACCACTCCGTCTGAAGTACATTTCCATTTTAATATGAGGCAGTCTTGGAGAAGTTGGTCACAAATTGCTGGGAATATGATGTGAAACCAAGCCACTTGTATGCTTCTCATTTGGTCACAGGTGAAGGTCAATCTTCCACCTCTGCTATCTTATCAGAGTCCATGAAATTTCCTTTGCAACCCGCAATATGACTTAGAAATTCCATTTCTGTGTCCATTAATGCACATTTTCCTGGTTTCAGTTTTAAGCCTGCTTTTTTTTTATCTGCAGGTATACCATTGTCAGTTTCTCAACTACATATTCAAATATGCGACTAAACATTATTACATCATTGACATAGATCAGCCACTTTTCCCATTGCAGCCCCTTCAGTATGAGCTCCATTAGCCTCTTGAAAGTAGTGGATGCACTATACAGGTCAAATGAAATGACGCAAAATTCATATAAGCCCTCTCTCATGCTGAAAGTAACCTTTTATCTGCTCTAGACATCCAGATTTACATACTAGTATTCAGATATTAGGTCTAATGTATTGAACCAACAGGCTCCTTCCAATGCATTCAGACATATATTTATAAAAATAGAAATATGTCAACGAGAGTTACCATGTTCACGCATTTTAATTCAATGCAGAATCTATGGGTATGCATTTCTTTTTCCTGACAATCACTATTTGAGATGATCAAGCACTTTCTGTACTGTAACACCTGCTATACTTCACTGCGAGATACATCTCTAATGCTCCAGGGAGGACTGTACAGCAGGTGTTTGATTGTACATACATCACCTATATCTGTGTGATAGTGTGTGACTGTTGCTTGACCTAATTGGCAGTCTGATCTAATAAATACATCAGCATATTATGCCAACAAGTTAGTGAGTTGCTGCCACTGTGTTGAGTCTACATTGTCCAGACAATCCTCAACTAGTGATCTAAGATGTATTGGTATATGTATATTTACTTTTGGATAAGCATGACATATACAACCCTAGCATTATCACTAACATTGGTTACTTCTACTTTAGTGACCATGCTGATGACTATCCCATTGTGTGGCTAGATAGCAGATCATTCATAATTACAGAACAACATTGAGATTTCATCCCCCCTCGGACATATAACTGTCCTAGAAAATTTTGCTTGTTTTTTGGGACAGGAAACAGCAACTTTCATGCATGGGCTCTATAACTGTGTTACATGGAAATAATACACTAAACTTTGTCTGTAGTAAGCCACACAACATCACTTATATACATGAGTGGTCTGTGACTTTTTTCTCAAACATACACTTGCGCATTCTGCTGTTCCTGGAATCGATCTGGCTGACATTGGATAACTGTAACATGTAACATCAGTTCACTGGTTGCACAGGCAAATCTGACTGATAAGCTCCACAGTATGTCCCTCCCAAGGATATTGGTGCCAGAACTGAGATTGGTAATAACCACCTTTATTCGATAAGCGAAACCTACAATACATTGTCGGAGCATGACCTCTCCATCCATTTCTAGTTTATTTGAAATACGTGTTCACTAGTCTGACTGGCGGTTTTGTTAAGAGTGTCTGACATATTGTGAGCTCCACCAGTATTTTAACAATTCCTGCATGAATCAAGAGCTCTATCTCTCGTTCTTGTACTTTAAAAGATACATACCAAGATCTATCTAGCCCTGAGACAGATAGGCTGACCACCGTGCTTTGTGGTACAAACTGTTCATTGCACTCTCCCAAGTCAGTGGACAAGCCTGACTTGGGCTCCTTTACTTTCCCAGAATTTAAACAGGTGTATCCACAGCCTGCTGTTGGATCTCCTGCACCCATTGCACCACTAGTTGAAAATGATATCCTTGTCTACCTTCCTGCTTAGCAATATATGGAGAGTTTCCTTAAAAATGAACCAACGTTTCACATCAAAGCAGCTATGTCAATCCTCCTTTCCAGGATAGCATCCTAATAGAGGCAGTAGAAACATAGGTTATGACATGTAAACCATGGGAGAACTAGGATAACCTTGCCCATTCACTGGATACCAGTGTGGTTACATCACAATGCCAAGATATGTGAGTGGTTGGTTAAATCTCAACTGGGCTCGAACCTGGTTTTATGTGAGTGTCTGGGTATGATGGTTTGTGCGAGGTAAAGTCATTTCAGCTGCTTCCACAGGCCCCTTCTTTACCTGTTTTACCACTTCAAAGTTACACTTAGTAAAGGTGAGAAGATCTCTCACATCTAGGTAATACTGCATTGTCCCACTGAGTAGTCCTCCCTCAAACTTGTCAACGAGGATATCCTCATGATCTACTGAAGTCATTGCAGGGTAAACTTTGCCATCCAAATGGCACAGATCATCCACATAAGTGGCTAAGCTTTGTATGAAACCTTTTTCTAATCCTTGAATTTGGTCTGATAATTGCTCTATTTTCCAAAGGGTCAAAACTCTGGTGAGACTCAGTGATAAATGTTTTGCGGTCCCACAGTCTGTGCTCGTTCAAATGCATTGATGGAGTCTAGGGCCAGACTGTTTGAATTCAGAACCAGGCATAATCATTCCAAGCAATTATCTACCTGAAACAGTTAAGAAAATGATACAAATCTTCATTGAATATCAGCAGAGTGATCTGCTTCACCTCGTTCAGGTGACTCTGTGATCGTGGTCATACCATTTCCTTCATGACTTCCTAGCTATCATCTAACTGAGATGTCTTCGACATCATAGGTACATAACTGTAGGTACCCTAAGGAATCATGACAATCTGATGAGACGTATATCTCTGCACTAGGGCAGCAGAATAACAAAGTGTACTTAGCAGCTTGTCAATCAGCTCTACATGCAGGACCAGCCTTAGGAAGGTGCGAGGCCTGGGGCGAGTACTCAGGATTAGGTTCTCAAGTGTGGATATTAGAAGTATACAATCGACTCGGTCACTGAGGTGCAGAGCCTGAGGCGGTTGCCTCAGTGGCCTCACCCTAAGGCCGGCCCTGTCTAAATGTTCCCAGGTTTTTCTATAATCTATGGCTAGGCCCGGCATGGCCAGGTGATTAAGGCGCTCGACTCGCAATCTGAGGGTCGCGGGTTCGAATCCCCGTCACACCAAACATGCTCGCCCTTTCAGCCGTGGGGGCGTTATAATGTGACGGTCAATCCCACTATTCGTTTGTAAAAGAGTAGCCCAAGAGTTGGCGGTGGGTGGTGATGACTAGCTGCCTTCTCTCTAGTCTTACACTGCTAAATTAGGGACGGCTAGCGCAAATAGCCCTCGTGTAGCTTTGCGCGAAATTCAAACCAAACACACAAACAATCTATGGCTATCTTGGCTTTCTGGACCACGAGTTATGTGAAACTTGCACATATACAGAAAAAAAAGATAAATTTATGATAAATATAATAATATCAATAATGCAAGAATTGGGTGATGTATTGTGTTATGTGCATGTGATTATCTCCGTGTAAGATTGTATTTCAAGAATGTTTGATTAAAGCAACAAGTTAACAAAATTCTGAAGCATTTGATTTTGCGGTGTAAAGGTGGCGATACTGAGCGCTTCGTAGCAGGGCGTAATTGGTGCCAGCGAAGGGTAGTAGTACTGAACGAGACTCGTGAGGATTATTTCATGTTCAGGAAGGGGCAGAAAGTTAGGATTCCGATTTTAAGGAGTGTAACAGCGTAAGTTCCACATTTTTATAGTTTTATTCGTGTTTTCTATCATGGATGTCGAATTAATTAGTGGGATAATAACAAATGAATGTATGTTCTAAATAAGCAGTATTATATTACACAAGTTTTTATGTGTTACTGTTATACTACTACTAGTACTATTACTAAGTCTCTCTCATTAATCATTTAATGATCACGTTTACGGGACTCTTAAAAGCTACTTTATTACTAATACTATGTTAGTATGGGATTTAAAGTTTAACATTTTTAAGATTTCTTAATCCTAGCTATTATAATATATATATTTCCAAATATTAAGAATGTGCTATTTATTTTATTTCTAACTTAATTATTTGATAAGATTTACTGGTGTATTATATATATGTAGAATTAAAACGCCTTAAGTAAGCACTAAAGTAGTGATATTTTAAGGAATATGTGATTTATTACAATTACAAAAGCTTCTGTATGTGACTCAAAAACATCAGTCATCGTTATGCTATCGCAGGACCCTGGAACAGGACAGGTTGGTTTAGCCTAATGTAGTGTAGGGTTGAAATTTTATTTCCAGCATCGATAAGCAGTTGTAGCGTTTAAGCCTAACTGCACGTCATAATATATTTAGTTTTGGTTTTATTTTTCGTAAGCAAATGATCATAGATATGCATGTTGTATTTCTATTTTCCTAATTAGCTTTAACTAAAATTTCTTTAAAAGTAAATGCATTATTATTAACTTAGAAGTTAGAAACTGTTTTTGGCCTAATGTTTATCCCAGCATTACACTTACAGTTACACAGTTACAGTTTACACATGGCAGTACAGGGAAACCAGATTTTCAATTTTCAAATAATAAATCTTGGATGCACTCAGATATTCAGATCTTAAAACTGGAACCCCCTCCTTTTTTAGGGGAAATTATAAATAATTATGTAAACAATAATTATTATAAAATGAAAAGGATGTTTTTTTTATTGTTGCTGTTAGAGATACCTATCTGACAAGTGAATTGTTTTGAGTTACTTGTTGACCAGAAGTTTGTTGCAAAATTCTAAGTAACTGTTGTTAAGTATTCATCCTAGAGTTACTTTAAATAAATGCTTCATGACTTGAAAATCAAATGTTTAATGTTGAATATTATTTATGATTACCAAGTGCATTCAACTTTCTTGCTTTGAGAAGTGCAAAATCACATGGTCAGTAACATGTGCAAAAGTGACATTGTGTTGTCTGCTGCAGCCTCATTATTACCATCTTTAGAGAAAGTAACATAGGCTATGTGGTAATTTCCCTACTTTGTTAAAAGAAATATCTGTTGATTTATAGATGTCAGAGACTTAGTGTACTGAATATAAGTATAAACAAGCATAAATTGACCTTATTAAACACTTATGCTCCACTTTGACCCATGACCTTCAAAGTTGATGAAGTCTAGAATGTTTTATGTAGTACTTGTTGAATAAGTTTGGTTAAAATCTGTCCTTCCAGTATTGAAATGTTTTGTCCACAGGATTGAGATGGACAGGGAGAATCCAATATGCCCTGTTCTGCTTTGCAATGAAGGCATAAAATACCTTGGAGATAACTTACAAAAATATGAAAACTGGAATGCATAGGCATCCCCAAAAGGATGTTGAGTAACTGGGATGTCTGGTCACCTTATAGCAGTACCTTTTTTGGTAATTAAAAACTTGTAGTACTATAACTTATAGTATAACTTATAATAGGTAGCATGATTAAATTCTGTTATTCATTTCATATATTCTATATCAAAAACACTAATCCACTTTTTTAACAGTGCCAGTACCTTTTACTTGAATGGGGACATGTTAAAATGTTTATGTTTAAATGTAAAGCAAATACAAATTTTCAAGTAGCAAGCAATTCCCACACTTTCCTAACAAAAATGAGGGGGGGGGGGTAAATTTTAATAGGCAATATAATAATCATGTTATGCCCTACAAATAACATATTTATTATGAAAAATACTTAATGTGCTTAAATACTGAATAACTGCTTAAGAACATTGCAAATAGCGAACTTAACAATTCCTACTACTGTCCTAAAGGTTACAAGCAAATGACAAGAAGGATTATACAGTGAATAAAGTTTAAAAGTTACAGAAAACCTACACACAAATTATAAATCAAGGATTGTTGTACAGTACAAATGCTGCATCATGATAAAAAGGAATAGACATTTTTAGTTTGTCATACACATATGAGTGTAATATGTATTTAATGAGAACTGCTTACCAAACTGTCATTATTAACGTAGCATACATTTAATTTGTTGCACTTAAAACAACTGTTAAAGGTAATGTGGAAGAGGAGCTTTGAACTTTCTCTAGCTGTTTAATACAATTTCAATTACAAATAATTGAGACCTGAGAAAATATAATAATGTTGCAATGATTAAAAGGAAAATGGCAATTTTGTAAACAGTAATCTTTAGAAAAAACTTTTAATGAAATCATGTTACTTGTGATATCGAATGCTCTGGATTTATTTATTTTGCACTGGTGTTTTCTAATACATTCAGATGTCTGAAATAAAATGGTATCTTTAATTTGAAAGCATTAATATGTTAGATTCTTTGTTTTTAATGAAGAAACCGAACATATTTCAATAAGTAGAGATAAACATAATAATGATAATAATAATATTTGCTATTTATCAGTTTAGAGTTTTTAATCCAAAATATATTTTTTAAGATAAAATAAGTGGTTTCCAAGTGAAGAGATCACAAGTAAACTTGAATCTGAAGCTGTTAAATGGTTAATCTTTTTTTTTCTTGTCTAGAAAATGCATTTTCCAACTTTGTTTCTTAGTTCACTTGCACATACCTCTGGAGGGGGCCTCCAACATATGTAAACAGTATGGGGACTAATTCTGAACACATTATTAATCCATTCTGGCTCCAATAGGTTAGACTTTATTCAGCTCTGAAAGGTGCCTTTCCATGTGGTTTTCTGTAAAGTGTTGCATATAATAGATAAAACAGTTAATCTTTTAATCTAAACAAACATAATGACAAAATTATTATTACTTGGATGGTTGGAATAAATAAAAATAGTAATAATCAGAACTAATTTCAATTTGTTGGTTACTTTTGTGAATTGTGACACCAATCAATTAAGATGAACAATCTTAAATTAATCAAAAATAATAATTAAAAATCGTAATGACTGTTTTAATTACTGGATAGTTAGAATATTCAAACAGTAAAAATTGGAAACTTAATTTTGATAAGTTGATAATTTTTCTGAAATTAAATAGTTGTAATTTGGGTTACTAGATAGTTGAAATAATTGTAAACACTAGCTGATTATTTTTGTGACAATCAATTTAGTCCTAATTTTGATTAATTGATTATTTTACTTAACACTAAATAACTGATGTAATGAATGCTGATAGGTAATTAATTAATTGATTGAGTTAATCACCCTGCTCTACTTATTGCTATTCAGAGTTATTACAGAATTTATTATGAAGGAAGTGTTTTTGTTTATTCATAGAAATGTGTACTGTTAACAAATTAATAGTTGTTTTTATATAATACAATTGTTGCCTATAACATGGGTTCCCAATCTTTCTCAATACAGGGCCCTCCTACCCAGTGAACCTATATATACTGAGTACTTTAACAGTATAGAGGCTGTTTTGAATGGGGTAGAGGTGGTGGAAAAGGAGAATGATAAACAGTGGGAGGTGGCAGCAGGGTGTGGAGAGGAAATTTAGCTTTTGCATGTGAAGGATACAGGAGATAGTGATAACTTTTGGGAAGTTGAAAGCATTAATAATAGAGCTGGTGGTGGTAGATTTAATTATAAATGCAGACTCTGGTAAAGAACAGATTTCAGCCTTTGGCTTGTGTACGTGATGAATTTGAAGAGGGAATAATAAATAAAAGTGACAGCTAGGGATGGGAATTAAAAACATAAATATCGTATTGTTGGAGGAGATTTTTTTTATTAAGGCACCTACACAAGATAGTGTGTAAGGTGATAAGAGTTAGTTTATGCTATCTAGGGGCAGGAGTGGAGGATATAACTGACAGGGCAAGTTATATAGTAAAGGATGCTAGTACTGATAGTGTTTTTTAGTGCACATAGGGGTTAGTGATGTTGGTAATGGTAGACCAAAGGAGCTAATTGTTAAGTACAAGACATTAATAAAAGGCATTTAAAGAAAAGGGTCATAATCTGTCAGGGATACTGTCTATATTTAGCTTTGGATACAGTTATAAGTAGGTCACTGGGGTTAAAGCTAAAGGTTAATGGAAGGAAGAGTAGGGGCTGGCTTGTTTGCAAGTGCTATTAACTCATCTGTAAGGGTAATCTTAAACTAGGATTAGACAATGAGAGAGCCAGAATATTGAAGAAAAAATATACTGTAGAATAGAGGATAGTATGGGAACATGGTACAAAGGTGGTTGTAATGGTAGACTACTCTTATTCTTGTAATACTAGAAATATATATAGAGAGATAGATAAAAGTCAAGTGTCAGTCAGCTGGTCATGCTCGATTCCTTCAAATTTCATGAGTTACACAAGTCCAATTCCCCTTTATCTCCTGTAGTAATTTCTCTTTTGATTGCTCATTCCCATTTTAGTTTAATTTAATCACTCTAACATGGGTGTAAACAGCTCCTAAATTTTGGCACTTTATCTGCTGTATAAAAGCCTGTCAAGGAATTCCCAGGACAAGATCAGGCATGGCATTATTTGTGGTACATCACATCATTATGCCGTTAAGCCAGATATGATCTGAATAAGAAAGTTGGGAAGACTCCTGTGAAAAATAAGTCGAAATTAGTGCAAATCTGTCCTTGGGTATTATTACGAAAAAGCTGTTGTTAAA